>NW_025423743.1:0-300000 GCF_020740605.2 Lemur catta | reverse complement strand
TAACACTATCCTAGGGCTGATGCTAACCCTAACCCTAACCTTAACACTATCCTTGGGCTGATGCTAACCCTAACCCTAACACTATCCTGGGCCTGATGCTAACCCTAACCCTAACCCTAACACTATCCTAGGGCTGATGCTAACCGTAACACTAACACTATCCTAGGGCTGTTGCTAATCCTAACCCTAACCCTAACATTATCCTAGGGCTGATGCTAACCCTAACCCTAACTCTAACACTATCTTAGGGCTGAGGATAACCCTAACCCTAACACTATCCTACGACTGATGCTAACCCTAACCCTAACCCTAACACTATCCTAGGGCTGATGCTAACCCTAACCCTAACACTATCCTAGGCCTGATGCTATCCCTAACCCTAACCCTAACACTATCCTGGGGCTGATGCTAACCCTAACCCTAACACTATCCTAGGGCTGATGCTAACCCTAACCCTAACACTAACACTATCCTAGGGCTGATGCTAACCCTAACCCTAACACTATCCTAGGCCTGATGATAACCCTAACCCTAACCCTAACACTATCCTAGGGCTGATGCTAACCCTAACCCTAACACTATCCTAGGCCTGATGCTAACCCTAACCCTAACCCTAACACTATCCTAGGGCTGATGCTAACCCTAACCCTAACACTATCCTAGGGCTGATGCTAACCCTAACCCTAACCCTAACACTATCCTAGGGCTGATGCTAACCCTAACCCTAACACTATCATAGGCCTGATGATAACCCTAACCCTAACCCTAACACTATCCTAGGGCTGATGCTAACCCTAACCCTAACACTATCCTAGGCCTGATGCTAACCCTAACCTTAACCCTAACACTATCCTAGGGCTGATGCTAACCCTAACCCTAACACTATCCTAGGGCTGATGCTAACCCTAACCCTAACACTATCCTAGGGCTGATGCTAACCCTAACGCTAACCCTAACACTATCCTAGGGCTGATGCTAACCCTAACGCTAACCCTAAAACTATCCTTGAACTGATGCTAACCCTAACCCTAACCCTAACACTATCCTAGGCCTGATGATAACCCTAACCCTAACCCTAACACTATCCTAGGGTTTATGTTAACCCTAACCCTAACACTGTCCTAGGGCTGATGCTAACCCTAACCCTACCACTATCCTGGGCCTGATGCTAACCCTAACCCTAACACTAACACTATCCTAGGGCTGATGCTAACCCTAACCCTAACACTATCCTAGGGCTGATGCTAACACTAACCCTAACCCTAACACTATCCTAGGGCTGATGCTAACCCTAACGCTAACCCTAACACTATCCTTGAACTAATGCTAACCCTAACCCTAACACTAAAACTATCCTAGGCCTGATGATAACCCTAACCCTAACCCTAACACTATGCTAGGGTTTATGTTAACCCTAACCGTAACAGTATCCTAGGGCTGATGCTAACCCTAACCCTAACCCTAACACTATCCTAGGGCTGATGCTAACCCTAACCCTAACACTATCCTAGGGCTGATGCGAACCCTAACCCTAACCCTAACACTATCCTACGGCTGATGCTAACCCTAACTGTAACTCTAACACTATCTTAGGGCTGAGGCTAACCCGAACCCTAACACTATGCTACGGCTGATGCTAACCCCAACCTTAACCCTAACACTATCCTAGGGCTGATGCTAACCCTAACCCTAACACTATCCTAGGCCTGATGCTAACCCTAACCCTAACCCTATCACTAACCTAGGGCTGATGCTAACCCTAACCCTAACACTATCCTAGGGCTGATGCTAACCCTAACCCTAACGCTAACACTATCCTAGGGCTGATGCTAACCCTAACCCTAACACTATCCTAGGCCTGATGATAACCCTAACCCTAACCCTAACACTATCCTAGGGCTGATGCTAACCCTAACCCTAACACTATCCTAGGGCTGTTGCTAACCCTAACCCTAACCCTAACACTATCCTAGGGCTGATGCTAACCCTAACCCTAACCCTAACACTATCCTAGGGCTGATGCTAAACTTAACCCTAACCCTAACACTATCCTAGGGCTGATTCTAACCGTAACCCTAACACTATCCTAGGCCTGATGCTAACCCTTACCCTTACCCTAACACTATCCTAGGGCTGATGCTAAACCTAACCATAACCCTAACACTATCCTAGGGCTGATGCTAACCCTAACCCTAACCCTAACACTATCCTAGGGCTGATGCTAACCCTAACCCTAACACTATCCTAGGCCTGATGCTAACCCTAACCCTAACAGTATCCTAATTCTGATACTAACCCTAACCCTAACCCGAACACTATCCTAGGCCTGATGCTAACCCTATCCCTAACCCTAACACTCTCCTAGGGCTGAGGCTAACCCTAACCCTAACACTATCATACGGCTGATGCTAACCCTAACCCTAACCCAAACACTATCCTAGGGTTGATGCTAACCCTAACCCTAACACTATCCTAGGGGTGATGCTAACGCTAACCCTAACCCTGACACTATCCTTGGGCTGATGCTAACCCTAACCCTAACACTATCCTGGGCCTGATGCTAACCCTAACCCTAACCCTAACACTATCCTAGGGCTGATGCTAACCCTAACCCTAACACTATCCTTGTGCTGATGCTAACCCTAACCCTAACCCTAACACTATCCTAGGGCAGATGCTAACCCTAACGCTAACCCTAACACTATCCTTGAACTGATGCTAACCATAACCCTAACCCTAACACTATCCTAGGCCTGATGATAACACTAACCCTAACCCTAACACTATCCTAGGGTTTATGTTAACCCTAACCCTAACACTATCCCAGGGCTGATGCTAACCCTAACCCTAACCATAACACTATCCTAGGGCGGATGCTAACCCTAACCCTAACCCTAACACTATCCTAGGGCTGATGCTAACCCTAACAATAACACTATCCTAGTTCTGATGCTAACCCTAACCCTAACCCTAACACTATCCTAGGGCTGATGCTAACCCTAACGCTAACCCTAACACTATCCTTGAACTGATGCTAACCCTAACCCTAACCATAACACTATCCTAGGCCTGATGATAACCCTAACCCTAACCCTAACACTATCTTAGGGTTCATGTTAACCCTAACCCTAACACTATCCTAGGGCTGATGCTAAACCTAACCATAACCCTAACACTATCCTAGGGCTGATGCTACCCCTAACCCTAACCCTAACACTATCCTAGGGCTGATGCTAACCCTAACCCTAACACTATCCTAGGCCTGATGCTAACCATAACCCTAACACTATCCTAGGGCTGATGCTAACCCTAACCCTAACCCTAACACTATCCTAGGCCTGATGCTAACCCTATCCCTAACCCTAACACTCTCCTAGGGCTGAGGCTAACCCTAAGCCTAACACTATTCTAGGGCTGATGCTAACCCTAACCCTAACCGAAACACTATCCTAGGGTTGATGCTAACCCTAACCCTAACACTATCCTAGGGCTGATGCTAACCCTAACCCTAACCTTAACACTATCCTTGGGCTGATGCTAACCCTAACCATAACACTATCCTGGGCCTGATGCTAACCCTAACCCTAACCCTAACACTATCCTAGGGCTGATGCTAACCGTAACACTAACACTATCCTAGGGCTGTTGCTAATCCTAACCCTAACCCTAACATTATCCTAGGGCTGATGCTAACCCTAACCCTAACTCTAACACTATCTTAGGGCTGAGGCTAACCCTAACCCTAACACTATCCTACGGCTGATGCTAACCCTACCCCTAACCTTAACACTATCCTAGGGCTGATGCTAACCCTAACCCTAACACTATCCTAGGCCTGATGCTATCCCTAACCCTAACCCTAACACTATCCTGGGGCTGATGATAACCCTAACCCTAACACTATCCTAGGGCTGATGCTAACCCTAACCCTAACCCTAACACTATCCTAGGGCTGATGCTAACCCTAACCCTAACACTATCCTAGGCCTGATGATAACCCTAACCCTAACCCTAACACTATCCTAGGGCTGATGCTAACCCTAACCCTAACCCTAACACTATCCTACGGCTTATGCTCACCCTAACGCTAACCCTAACACTATCCTTGAACTGATGCTAACCCTAACCCTAACCCTAACACTATCCTAGGCCTGATGATAACCCTAACCCTAACCCTAACACTATCCTAGGGTTTATGTTAACCCTAACCCTAACACTATCCTAGGGCTGATGCTAACCCTAACCCTAAACCTAACACTATCCTAGTGCGTATGCTAACCCTAACCCTAACCCTAACACTATCCTAGGGCTGATGCTAACCCTAACACTAACACTATCCTAGGGCTGATGCTAACCCTAACCCTAACACTATCCTAGGCCTGATGCTAACCCTAACCCTAACACTATCATAGGGCTGATGCTAACCCTAACCCTAACCCTAACACTATCATAGGCCTGATGCTAACCCTATCCCTAACCCTAACACTCTCCTAAGGCTGAGGCTAACCCTAACCCTACCACTATCCTACGGCTGATGCTAACCCTAACCCTAACACTATCGTGGGCCTGATGCTAACCCTAACCCTAACCCTAACACTATCCTAGGGCGGATGCTAACCCTAACCGTATCCCTAACATTATCCCAGGGCTGATGCTAACCCTAACCCTAACACTATCCTAGGGCTGATGCTAACCCTAACCCTAACCCTAACACTATCCTAGGGCTGATGCTAACCCTAACCCTAACCCTAACACTATCCTAGGGCTGATGCTAACCCTAACCCTAACACTATCCTAGGCCTGATGATAACCCTAACCCTAACCGTAACCCTAATACTATCCTAGGGCTGATGCTAAGCCTAACCCTAACCCTAACACTATCCTAGGGCTGATGCTAACCCTAACACTAACACTATCCTAGGGCTGATGCTAACTCTAACCCTACCCCTAACACTATCCTAGGGCTAATGCTAACCCTAACCCTAACGCTAACACTATCCTAGGGCTGAGGCTAACCCTAACCCTAACACTATCCTACGGCTGATGCTAACCCTAACCCTAACCCTAACACTATCCTAAGGCTGATGGTAACCCTAACACTAACACTATCCTAAGCCTGGTGCTAACCCTAACTCTAACACTAACACTATCCTAGGGCTGATGCTAACCCTAAACCTAATAATATCCTACGGCTGATGCTAACCCTAACCCTAACCCTAACACTATCCTAGGGCTGATGCTAACCCTAACAATAACACTATCCTAGGGCTGATGCTAACCCTAACCCTAACACTATCCTAAGGCTGATGCTAACCCTAACCCTAACCCTAACACTATCCTAGGGCTGATGCTAACCCTAACGCTAACCCTAACACTATCCTTGAACTGATGCTAACCCTAACCCTAACCATAACACTATCCTAGGCCTGATGATAACCCTAACCCTAACCCTAACACTATCTTAGGGTTTATGTTAACCCTAACCCTAACACTATCCTAGGGCTGATGCTAAACCTAACCATAACCCTAACACTATCCTAGGGCTGATGCTACCCCTAACCCTAACCCTAACACTATCCTAGGGCTGATGCTAACCCTAACCCTAACACTATCCTAGGCCTGATGCTAACCATAACCCTAACACTATCCTAGGGCTGATGCTAACCCTAACCCTAACCCTAACACTATCCTAGGCCTGATGCTAACCCTATCCCTAACCCTAACACTCTCCTAGGGCTGAGGCTAACCCTAAGCCTAACACTATTCTAGGGCTGATGCTAACCCTAACCCTAACCGAAACACTATCCTAGGGTTGATGCTAACCCTAACCCTAACACTATCCTAGGGCTGATGCTAACCCTAACCCTATCCTTAACACTATCCTTGGGCTGATGCTAACCCTAACCATAACACTATCCTGGGCCTGATGCTAACCCTAACCCTAACCCTAACACTATCCTAGGGCTGATGCTAACCGTAACACTAACACTATCCTAGGGCTGTTGCTAATCCTAACCCTAACCCTAACATTATCCTAGGGCTGATGCTAACCCTAACCCTAACTCTAACACTATCTTAGGGCTGAGGCTAACCCTAACCCTAACACTATCCTACGGCTGATGCTAACCCTACCCCTAACCTTAACACTATCCTAGGGCTGATGCTAACCCTAACCCTAACACTATCCTAGGCCTGATGCTATCCCTAACCCTAACCCTAACACTATCCTGGGGCTGATGATAACCCTAACCCTAACACTATCCTAGGGCTGATGCTAACCCTAACCCTAACCCTAACACTATCCTAGGGCTGATGCTAACCCTAACCCTAACACTATCCTAGGCCTGATGATAACCCTAACCCTAACCCTAACACTATCCTAGGGCTGATGCTAACCCTAACCCTAACCCTAACACTATCCTAGGGCTTATGCTCACCCTAACGCTAACCCTAACACTATCCTTGAACTGATGCTAACCCTAACCCTAACCCTAACACTATCCTAGGCCTGATGATAACCCTAACCCTAACCCTAACACTATCCTAGGGTTTATGTTAACCCTAACCCTAACACTATCCTAGGGCTGATGCTAACCCTAACCCTAAACCTAACACTATCCTAGTGCGTATGCTAACCCTAACCCTAACCCTAACACTATCCTAGGGCTGATGCTAACCCTAACACTAACACTATCCTAGGGCTGATGCTAACCCTAACCCTAACACTATCCTAGGCCTGATGCTAACCCTAACCCTAACACTATCATAGGGCTGATGCTAACCCTAACCCTAACCCTAACACTATCATAGGCCTGATGCTAACCCTATCCCTAACCCTAACACTCTCCTAAGGCTGAGGCTAACCCTAACCCTACCACTATCCTACGGCTGATGCTAACCCTAACCCTAACACTATCCTGGGCCTGATGCTAACCCTAACCCTAACCCTAACACTATCCTAGGGCTGATGCTAACCCTAACCGTATCCCTAACATTATCCCAGGGCTGATGCTAACCCTAACCCTAACACTATCCTAGGGCTGATGCTAACCCTAACCCTAACCCTAACACTATCCTAGGGCTGATGCTAACCCTAACCCTAACCCTAACACTATCCTAGGGCTGATGCTAACCCTAACCCTAACACTATCCTAGGCCTGATGATAACCCTAACCCTAACCGTAACCCTAATACTATCCTAGGGCTGATGCTAACCCTAACCCTAACCCTAACACTATCCTAGGGCTGATGCTAACCCTAACACTAACACTATCCTAGGGCTGATGCTAACTCTAACCCTACCCCTAACACTATCCTAGGGCTGATGCTAACCCTAACCCTAACGCTAACACTATCCTAGGGCTGAGGCTAACCCTAACCCTAACACTATCCTACGGCTGATGCTAACCCTAACCCTAACCCTAACACTATCCTAAGGCTGATGGTAACCCTAACACTAACACTATCCTAAGCCTGGTGCTAACCCTAACTCTAACACTAACACTATCCTAGGGCTGATGCTAACCCTAAACCTAATAATATCCTACGGCTGATGCTAACACTAACCCTAACCCTAACACTATCCTAGGGCTGATGCTAACCCTAACCCTAACCCTAACACTATTCTAGGGCTGATGCTAACCCTAACCCTAACACTATCCTAGGCCTGATGATAACCCTAACCCTAAGCCTAACACTATCCTAGGGCTGATGGTAACCCTAACCCTAACACTATCCTAGGCCTGATGCTAACCCTAACCCTAACCCTAACACTATCCTAGGGCTGATGCTAACCCTAACCCTAACACTATCCTAGGGCTGATGCTAACCCTAACCCTAACCCTAACACTATCCTAGGGCTGATGCTAACCCTAACCCTAACACTATCATAGGCCTGATGATAACCCTAACCCTAACCCTAACACTATCCTAGGGCTGATGCTAACCCTAACCCTAACACTATCCTAGGCCTGATGCTAACCCTAACCCTAACCCTAACACTATCCTAGGGCTGATGCTAACCCTAACCCTAACACTATCATAGGCCTGATGATAACCCTAACCCTAACCCTAACACTATCCTAGGGCTGATGCTAACCCTAACTCTAACACTATCCTAGGCCTAACCCTAACCCTAACCCTAACCCTAACACTATCCTAGGGCTGATGCTAACCCTAACCCTAACACTATCCTAGGGCTGATGCTAACCCTAACCCTAACACTATCCTAGGGCTGATGCTAACCCTAACCCTAACCCTAACACTATCCTAGGGCTGATGCTAACCCTAACGCTAACCCTAAAACTATCCTTGAACTGATGCTAACCCTAACCCTAACCCTAACACTATCCTAGGCCTGATGATAACCCTAACCCTAACCCTAACACTATCCTAGGGTTTATGTTAACCCTAACCCTAACACTGTCCTAGGGCTGATGCTAACCCTAACCCTACCACTATCCTGGGCCTGATGCTAACCCTAACCCTAACCCTAACACTATCCTAGGGCTGATGCTAACCCTAACTCTAACACTATCATAGGCCTGATGCTAACCCTAACCCTAACCCTAACACTATCCTAGGGCTGATGCTAACCCTAACCCTAACACTATCCTAGGGCTGATGCTAACCCTAACCCTAACACTATCCTAGGGCTGATGCTAACCCTAACCCTAACCCTAACACTGTCCTAGGGCTGATGCTAACCCTAACGCTAACCCTAAAACTATCCTTGAACTGATGCTAACCCTAACCCTAACCCTAACACTATCCTAGGCCTGATGATAACCCTAACCCTAACCCTAACACTATCTTAGGGTTTATGTTAACCCTAACCCTAACACTGTCCTAGGGCTGACGCTAACCCTAACCCTACCACTATCCTGGGCCTGATGCTAACCCTAACCCTAACACTAACACTATCCTAGGGCTGATGCTAACCCTAACCCTAACACTATCGTAGGGCTGATGCTAACTCTAACCCTAACCCTAACACTATCCTAGGGCTGATGCTAACCCTAACGCTAACCCTAACACTATCCTTGAACTAATGCTAACCCTAAACCTAACACTAAAACTATCCTAGGCCTGATGATAACCCTAACCCTAACCCTAACACTATCCTAGGGTTTATGTTAACCCTAACCCTAACAGTATCCTAGGGCTGATGCTAACCCTAACCCTAACCCTAACACTATCCTAGGGCTGATGCCAACCCTAACCCTAACACTATCCTAGGGCTGATGCGAACTCTAACCCTAACCCTAACACTATCCTAGGGCTGATGCTAACCCTAACCCTAACTCTAACACTATCTTAGGGCTGAGGCTAACCCTAACCCTAACACTATCCTACGGATGATGCTAACCCCAACCTTAACCCTAACACTATCCTAGGGCTGATGCTAACCCTAACCCTAACACTATCGTAGGCCTGAGGCTAACCCTAACCCTAACCCTAACACTATCCTAGGGCTGATGCTAACCCTAACCCTAACACTATCCTAGGGCTGATGCTAACCCTAACCCTAACCCTAACACTATCCTAGGGCTGATGCTAACCCTAATCCTAACACTATCCTAGGCCTGATGATAACCCTAACCCTAACCCTAACACTATCCTAGGGCTGATGCTAACCCTAACCCTAACACTATCCTAGGGCTGATGCTAACCCTAACCCTAACCCTAACACTACCCTAGGGCTGATGCTAACCCTAACCCTAACCCTAACACTATCCTAGGGCTGATGCTAAACTTAACCCTAACCCTAACACTATCCTAGGGTTGATTCTAACCGTAACCCTAACACTATCCTAGGCCTGATGCTAACCCTTACCCTTACCCTAACACTATCCTAGGGGTGATGCTAAACCTAACCCTAACACTATCCTAGGGCTGATGCTAACCCTAACCGTATCCCTAACATTATCCCAGGGCTGATGCTAACCCTAACCCTAACACTATCCTAGGGCTGATGCTAACCCTAACCCTAACCCTAACACTATCCTACGGCTGATGCTAACCCTAACCCTAACCCTAACACTATCCTAGGGCTGATGCTAACCCTAACCCTAACACTATCCTAGGCCTGATGATAACCCTAACCCTAACCGTAACCCTAATACTATCCTACGGCTGATGCTAACCCTAACACTAACACTATCCTAGGGCTGATGCTAACTCTAACCCTACCCCTAACACTATCCTAGGGCTGATGCTAACCCTAACCCTAACGCTAACACTATCCTAGGGCTGAGGCTAACCCTAACCCTAACACTATCCTACGGCTGATGCTAACCCTAACCCTAACCCTAACACTATCCTAAGGCTGATGGTAACCCTAACACTAACACTATCCTAAGCCTGGTGCTAACCCTAACTCTAACACTAACACTATCCTAGGCCTGATGCTAACCCTAACCCTAACACTATCCTAGGGCTGATGCTAACCCTAACCCTAACCCTAACACTATCCTAGGGCTGATGCTAACCCTAACCCTAACACTATCCTAGGCCTGATGCTAACCCTAACCCTAACCCTAACACTATCCTAGGGCTGATGCTAACCCTAACCCTAACACTGTCCTAGGGCTGATGCTAACCCTAACCCTAACCCTAACACTATCCTAGGGCTGATGCTAACCCTAACCCTAACACTATCCTAGGGCTGATGCTAACCCTAACCCTAACCCTAACACTACCCTAGGGCTGATGCTAACCCTAACCCTAACCCTAACACTATCCTAGGGCTGATGCTAAACTTAACCCTAACCCTAACACTATCCTAGGGCTGATTCTAACCGTAACCCTAACACTATCCTAGGCCTGATGCTAACCCTTACCCTTACCCTAACACTATCCTAGGGGTGATGCTAAACCTAACCCTAACACTATCCTAGGGCTGATGCTAACCCTAACCGTATCCCTAACATTATCCCAGGGCTGATGCTAACCCTAACCCTAACACTATCCTAGGGCTGATACTAACCCTAACCCTAACCCTAACACTATCCTACGGCTGATGCTAACCCTAACCCTAACCCTAACACTATCCTAGGGCTGATGCTAACCCTAACCCTAACCCTAACACTATCCTAGGGCTGATGCTAACCCTAACCCTAACACTATCCTAGGGCTGATGCTAACCCTAACCCTAACCCTAACACTATCCTAGGGCTGATGCTAACCCTAACCCTAACACTATCAAAGGCCTGATGATAACCCTAACCCTAACCCTAACACTATCCTAGGGCTGATGCTAACCCTAACCCTAACACTATCCTAGGCCTGATGCTAACCCTAACCCTAACCCTAACACTATCCTAGGGCTGATGCTAACCCTAACCCTAACACTGTCCTAGGGCTGATGCTAACCCTAACCCTAACCCTAACACTATCCTAGGGCTGATGCTAACCCTAACCCTAACACTATCATAGGCCTGATGATAACCCTAACCCTAACTCTAACACTATCCTAGGCCTGATGCTAACCCTAACCCTAACCCTAACACTATCCTAGGGCTGATGCTAACCCTAACCCTAACACTATCCTAGGGCTGATGCTAACCCTAACCCTAACACTATCCTAGGGCTGATGCTAACCCTAACCCTAACCCTAACACTATCCTAGGGCTGATGCTAACCCTAACGCTAACCCTAAAACTATCCTTGAACTGATGCTAACCCTAACCCTAACCCTAACACTATCCTAGGCCTGATGATAACCCTAACCCTAACCCTAACACTATCCTAGGGTTTATGTTAACCCTAACCCTAACACTGTCCTAGGGCTGATGCTAACCCTAACCTTACCACTATCCTGGGCCTGATGCTAACCCTAAACCTAACACTAACACTATCCTAGGGCTGATGCTAACCCTAACCCTAACACTATCGTAGGGCTGATGCTAACACTAACCCTAACCCTAACACTATCCTAGGGCTGATGCTAACCCTATGCTAACCCTAACACTATCCTTGAACTAATGCTAACCCTAAACCTAACACTAAAACTATCCTAGGCCTGATGATAACCCTAACCCTAACCCTAACACTATCCTAGGGTTTATGTTAACCCTAACCCTAACAGTATCCTAGGGCTGATGCTAACCCTAACCCTAACCCTAACACTATCCTAGGGCTGATGCCAACCCTAACACTAACACTATCCTAGGGCTGATGCGAACCCTAACCCTAACCCTAACACTATCCTAGGGCTGATGCTAACCCTAACCCTAACTCTAACACTATCTTAGGGCTGAGGCTAACCCTAACCCTAACACTATCCTACGGCTGATGCTAACCCCAACCTTAACCCTAACACTATCCTAGGGCTGATGCTAACCCTAACCCTAACACTATCCTAGGCCTGCGGCTAACCCTAACCCTAACCCTAACACTATCCTAGGGCTGATGCTAACCCTAACCCTAACACTATCCTAGGGCTGATGCTAACCCTAACCCTAACCCTAACACTATCCTAGGGCTGATGCTAACCCTAACCCTAACACTATCCTAGGCCTGATGATAACCCTAACCCTAACCCTAACACTATCCTAGGGCTGATGCTAACCCTAACCCTAACACTATCCTAGGGCTGATGCTAACCCTAACCCTAACCCTAACACTACCCTAGGGCTGATGCTAACCCTAACCCTAACCCTAACACTATCCTAGGGCTGATGCTAAACTTAACCCTAACCCTAACACTATCCTAGGGCTGATTCTAACCGTAACCCTAACACTATCCTAGGCCTGATGCTAACCCTTACCCTTACCCTAACACTATCCTAGCCTGATGCTAAACCTAACCATAACCCTAACACTATCCTAGGGCTGATGCTAACCCTAACCCTAACCCTAACACTATCCTAGGGCTGATGCTAACCCTAACCCTAACACTATCCTAGGCCTGATGCTAACCCTAACCCTAACATTATGCTAGTTCTGATGGTAACCCTAACCCTAACCCTAACACTATCCTAGGCCTGATGCTAACCCTATCCCTAACCCTAACACTCTCCTAGGGCTGAGGCTAACCCTAACCCTAACCCAAACACTATCCTAGGGTTGATGCTAACCCTAAACCTAACACTATCCTAGGGCTGATGCTAACCCTAACCCTAACCCTAACACTATCCTTGGGCTGATGCTAACCCTAACCGTAACACTATCCTGGGCCTGATGCTAACCCTAACCCTAACCCTAACACTATCCTAGGGCTCATGCTAACCCTAACCCTAACACTATCCTAGGGCTGATGCTAACCCTAACCCTAACACTACCTTTGAACTGATGCTAACCCTAACCCTAACCCTAACACTATCCTAGGCCTGATGATAACCCTAACCCTAACCCTAACACTATCGTAGGGTTTATGTTAACCCTAACCCTAACACTATCCTAGGGCTGATGCTAACCCTAACCCTAACCCTAACACTATCCTAGGGCGGATGCTAACCCTAACCCTAACCCTAACACTATCCTAGGGCTGATGCTAACCGTAACACTAACACTATCCTAGGGCTGATGCTAATCCTAACCCTAACCCTAACATTATCCTAGGGCTGATGCTAACCCTAACCCTAACTCTAACACTATCTTAGGGCTGAGGCTAACCCTAACCCTAACACTATCCTACGGCTGATTCTAACCCTAACCCTAACCCTAACACTATCCTAGGGCTGATGCTAACCCTAACCCTAACACTATCCTAGGCCTGATGCTATCCCTAACCCTAACCCTAACACTATCCTGGGGCTGATGCTAACCCTAACCCTAACACTATCCTAGGGCTGATGCTAACCCTAACCCTAACCCTAACACTATCCTAGGGCTGATGCTAACCCTAACCCTAACACTATCCTAGGCCTGATGATAACCCTAACCCTAACCCTAACACTATCCTGGGGCTGATGCTAACCCTAACCCTAACACTATCCTAGGGCTGATGCTAACCTTAACCCTAACCCTAACACTATCCTAGGGCTGATGCTAACCCTAACACTAACACTATCCTAGGGCTGATGCTAACCCTAACCCTAACACTATCCTAGGCCTGATGCTAACCCTAACCCTAACACTATCCTAGGGCTGATGCTAACCCTAACCCTAACCCTAACACTATCCTAGGCCTGATGCTAACCCTATCCCTAACCCTAACACTCTCCTAAGGCTGAGGCTAACCCTAACCCTAACACTATCCTACGGCTGATGCTAACCCTAACCCTAACACTATCCTGGGCCTGATGCTAACCATAACCCTAACCGAAACACTATTGTAGGGCTGATGCTAACCCTAACACTATCCTTGGTCTGATGCTAACCCTAACCCTAACCCTAACACTATCCTAGGGCAGATGCTAACCCTAACGCTAACCCTAACACTATCCTTGAACTGATGCTAACCCTAACCCTAACCCTATCACTATCCTAGGCCTGATGATAACCCTAACCCTAACCCTAACACTATCCTAGGGTTTATGTTAACCCTAACCCTAACACTATCCTAGGGCTGATGCTAACCCTAACCCTAACCCTTAACATTATCCTAGGGCTGATGCTAACCCTAACCCTAACTCTAACACTATCTTAGGGCTGAGGCTAACCCTAACCCTAACACTATCCTACGGCTGATGCTAACCCTAACCCTAACCCTATCACTATCCTAGGCCTGATGATAACCCTAACCCTAACCCTAACACTATCCTAGGGTTTATGTTAACCCTAACACTAACACTATCCTAGGGCTGATGCTAAACGTAACCATAACCCTAACGCTATCCTAGGGCTGATGCTAACCCTAACCCTAACCCTAACACTATCCTAGGGCTGATGCTAACCCTAACCCTAACACTATCCTAGGCCTGATGCTAACCGTAACCCTAACACTAGCCTAGGGCTGATGCTAACCCTAACCCTAACACTAACACTATCCTAGGCCTGATGCTAACCCTATCCCTAACCCTTACACTCTCCTAGGGCTGAGGCTAACCCTAACCCTAACCCTAACACTATCCTAGGGTTTATGTTAACCCTAACCGTAACACTATCCTAGGGCTGATGCTAAACCTAACTATAACCCTAACACTATCCTAGGGCTGATGCTAACCCTAACTCTAACCCTAACACTATCCTAGGGCTGATGCTAACCCTAACTCTAACACTATCCTAGGCCTGATGCTAACCCTAACCCTAACACTATCCTAGGGCTGATGCTAACCCTAACCCTAACCCTAACACTATCCTAGGCCTGATGCTAACCCTATCCCTAACCCTAACACTCTCCTAGGGCTGAGGCTAACCCTAACCCTAACACTATCCTAGGGCTGATGCTAACCCTAACCCTAACCCAAACACTATCCTAGGGTTGATGCTAACCCTAACCCTAACACTATCCTAGGGCTGATGCTAACCCTAACCCTAACCCTAACACTATCCTAGGGCTGATGCGAACCCTAACCCTAACCCTAACACTATCGTAGGGCTGATGCTAACCCTAACCCTAACTCTAACACTATCTTAGGGCTGAGGCTAACCCTAACCCTAACACTGTCCTAAGGCTGATGCTAACCCTAACGTTAACCCTAACACTATCCTAGGGCTGATGCTAACCCTAACCCTAACACTATCCTAGGCCTGATGCTAACCCTAACCCTAACACTATCCTAGGCCTGATGATAACCCTAACCCTAACCCTAACACTATCATAGGGCTGATGCTAACCCTAACCGTAACACTATCCTAGGGCTGATGCTAACCCTAACCCTAACCCTAACACTATCCTAGGGCTGATGCTAAACTTAACCCTAACCCTAACACTATCCTAGGGCTGATTCTAACCGTAACCCTAACATTATCCTAGGCCTGATGCTAACCCTTACCCTTACCATAACACTATCCTAGGGCTTATGCTAAACCTAACCATAACCCTAACACTATCCTAGGGCTGATGCTAACCCTAACCCTAACCCTAACACTATCCTAGGGCTGATGCTAACCCTAACCCTAACACTATCCTTGGCCTGATGCTAACCCTAACCCTTACACTATCCTAGGGCTGATGCTAACCCTAACCCTAACCCTAACACTAACCTAGGCCTGATGCTAACCCTATCCCTAACCCTAACACTCTGCTAGGGCTGAGGCTAACCCTAACCCTAACACTATCCTACGGGTGATGCTACCCCTAACCCTAACCCAAGCACTATCCTAGGGTTGATGCTAACCCTAACCCTAACACTATGCTAGGGCTGATGCTAACCCTAACCCTAACCCTAACACTATCCTTGGGCTGATGCTAACCCTACCCCTAACACTATCCTGGGCCTGATGCTAACCCTAACCCTAACCCTAACACTATCCTAGGGCTGATGCTAACCCTAACCCTAACACTATGCTAGGGCTGATGCTAACCCTAACCCTAACCCTAACACTATCCTAGGGCTGATGCTAACCCTAACCCTAACACTATCCTAGGCCTGATGATAACCCTAACCCTAACCCTAACACTATCCTAGGGATGATGCTAACCCTAACCCTAACACTATCCTAGGGCTCATGCTAACCCTAACCCTAACCCTAACACTATCCTAGGGCTGATGCTAACCCTAACCCTAACACTATCCTAGGGCTGATGCTAACCCTAACCCTAACCCTAACATTATCCCAGGGCTGATGCAAACCCTAACCCTAACACTATCCTAGGGCTGATGCTAACCCTAACCCTAACCCTAACACTATCCTAGGGCTGATGCTAACCCTAACCCTAACCCTAACACTATCCTAGGGCTGATGCTAACCCTAACCCTAACACTATCCTAGGCCTGATGCTAACCCTAACCCTAACCCTAACCCTAACCCTAACCCTAATACTATCCTAGGGCTGATGGTAACCCTAACCCTAACCCTAACACTATCCTAGGGCTGACGCTAACCCTAACACTAACACTATCCTAGGGCTGATGCTAACCCTAACCCTACCGCTAACACTATCCTAGGGCTGATGCTAACCCTAACCCTAACGCTAACACTATCCTAGGGCTGAGGCTAACCCTAACCCTAACACTATCCTACGGCTGATGTTAATCCTAACCCTAACCCTAACACTATCCTAGGGCTGGTGCTAACCCTAACCCTAACCTTAACACTATCCTTGGGCTGATGCTAACTCTAACCCTAACACCATCCTGGGCCTGATGCTAACCCATACCCTAACCCTAACACTATCCTAGGGCTGATGCTAACCCTAACCCTAACACTATCCTTGGGCTGATGCTAACCCTAACTCTAACCCTAACACTATCCTAGGGCAGATGCTAACCCTAACGCTAACCCTAACACTATCCTTGAACTGATGCTAACCCTAACCCTAACCCTAACACTATCCTGGGCCTGATGATAACCCTAACCCTACCCCTAACACTATCCTAGGGTTTATGTTAACCTTAACCCTAACGCTATCCTAGGGCTGATGCTAACCCTAACCTTAACCCTAACACTATCCTAGGGCGGATGCTAACCCTAACCCTAACCCTAACACTATCCTAGGGCTGATGCTAACCGTAACACTAACACTATCCTAGGGCTCATGCTAATCCTAACCCTAACCCTAACATTATCCTAGGGCTGATGCTAACCCTAACCCTAACTCTAACAGTATCTTAGGGCTGAGGCTAACCCTAACCCTAACACTATCCTACGGCTGATGCTAACCCTAACCCTAACCCTAACACTATCCTAGGGCTGATGCTAACCCTATCCCTAACACTATCCTAGGCCTGATGCTAACCCTAACCCTAACCCTAACACTATCCTTGGGCTGATGCTAACCCTAACCCTAACACTATCCTAGGGCTGATGCTAACCCTAACCCTAACCCTAACACTATCCTAGGGCTGATGCTAACCCTAACCATAACACTATCCTAGGCCTGATGATAACCCTAACCCTAACCCTAACACTATCCTAGGGCTGATGCTAACCCTAATGCCAAGCCTAACACTATCCTTGAACTGATGCTAACCCTAACCCTAACCCTAACACTATCCTAGGCCTGATGATAACCCTAACCCTAACCCTAACACTATCCTAGGGTTTATGTTAACCCTAACCCTAACACTATCCTAGGGCTGATGCTAACCCTAACCCTAAACCTAACACTATCCTAGGGCGGATGCTAACCCTAACCCTAACCCTAACACTATCCTAGGGCTGATGCTAACCCTAACACTAACACTATCCTAGGGCTGATGCTAACCCTAACCCTAACACTATCCTAGGCCTGATGCTAACCCTAACCCTAACACTATCCTAGGGCTGATGCTAACCCTAACCCTAACCCTAACACTATCCTAGGCCTGATGCTAACCCTATCCCTAACCCTAACACTCTCCTAAGGCTGAGGCTAACCCTAACCCTAACACTATCCTACGGCTGATGCTAACCCTAACCCTAACCCAAACACTATCCTAGGGTTGATGCTAACCCTAACCCTAACACTATCCTAGGGCTGATGCTAACCCTAACCCTAACCCTAACACTATCCTTGGGCTGATGCTAACCCTAACTCTAACACTATCCTGGGCCTGATGCTAACCCTAACCCTAACCGTAACACTATCCTAGGGCTGATGCTAACCCTAACCCTAACACTATCCTTGGGCTGATGCTAACCCTAACCCTAACCCTAACACTATCCTAGGGCATATGCTAACCCTAACACTAACCCTAACACTATCCTTGAACTGATGCTAACCCTAAGCCTAACCCTAACACTATCCTAGGCCTGATGATAACCCTAACCCTAACCCTAACACTATCCTAGGGTTTATGTTAACCCTAACCCTAACACTATCCTAGGGCTGATGCTAACCCTAACCCTAACCCTAACACTATCCTAGGGCTGATGATAACCCTAACACTAACACTATCCTAGGGCTGATGCTAACCCTAACCCTAACCCTTAACATTATCCTAGGGCTGATGCTAACCCTAACCCTAACTCTAACACTATCTTAGGGCTGAGGCTAACCCTAACCCTAACACTATCCTACGGCTGATGCTAACCCTAACCCTAACCCTAACACTATCCCAGGGCTGATGCTAACCCTAACCCTAACACTATCCTAGGGCTGATGCTAACCCTAACCCTAACCCTAACACTATCCTAGGGCTGATGCTAACCCTAACCCTAACACTATCCTAGGGCTGATGCTAACCCTAACGCTAACCCTAACACTATCCTTGAACTGATGCTAAACCTAACCCTAACCATAACACTATCCTAGGCCTGTTGATAACCCTAACCCTAACCCTAACACTATCCTAGGGTTTATGTAAACCCTAACCCTAACACTATCCTAGGGCTGATGCGAAACTTAACCATAAACCTAACACTATCCTAGGGCTGATGGTAACCCTAACGCTAGCCCTAACACTATCCTAGGGCTGATGCTAACCCTAACCCTAACACTATCCTAGGCCTGATGCTAACCCTAACCCTAACACTATCCCAGGGCTGATGCGAACCCTAACTCTAACCCTAACACTATCCTCGGCCTGATGCTAACCCTATCCCTAACCCTAAAACTCTCCTAGGGCTGAGGCTAACCCTAACCATAACACTATCCTAGGGCTGATGTTAACCCTAACCCTAACCTAAACACTATCCTATGGTTGATGCTAACCCTAACCCTAACACTATCCTAGGGCTGATGCTAACCCTAACCCTAACCCTAACACTATCCTAGGGCTGATGCTAACCCTAACCCTAACACTATCCTTGGGCTGATGCTAACCCTAACCCTAATCCTAACACTAACCTAGGGCAGATGCTAACCCTAACCCTAACCCTAACACTATCCTAGGCCTGATGCTAACCGTAACACTAACACTATCCTAGGGCTGATGCTAACCCTAACCTTAACCCTAACACTATCCTAGGGCGGATGCTAACCCTAACCCTAACCCTAACACTATCCTAGGGCTGATGCTAACCGTAACACTAACACTATCCTAGGGCTGATGCTAATCCTAACCCTAACCCTAACATTATCCTAGGGCTGATGCTAACCCTAACCCTAACTCTAACACTATCTTAGGGCTGAGGCTAACCCTAACCCTAACACTATCCTACGGCTGATGCTAAGCCTAACCCTAACCCTAACACTATCCTAGGGCTGATGCTAACCCTAACCCTAACACTATCCTAGGCCTGATGCTAACCCTAACCCTTACCCTAACACTATCCTTGGGCTGATGCTTACCCTAACCCTAACACTATCCTAGGGCTGATGCTAACCCTAACCCTAACCCTAACACTATCCTAGGGCTGATGCTAACCCTAACCCTAAACCTAACACTATCCTAGGGCGGATGCTTACCCTAACCCTAACCCTAACACTATCCTAGGGCTGATGCTAACCCTAACACTAACACTATCCTAGGGCTGATGCTAACCCTAACCCTAACACTATCCTAGGCCTGATGCTAACCCTAACCCTAACACTATCCTAGGGCTGATGCTAACCCTAACCCTAACCCTAACACTATCCTAGGCCTGATGCTAACCCTATCCCTAACCCTAACACTCTCCTAAGGCTGAGGCTAACCCTAACCCTAACACTATCCTACGGCTGATGCTAACCCTAACCCTAACCCAAACACTATCCTAGGGTTGATGCTAACCCTAACCCTAACACTATCCTAGGGCTGATGCTAACCCTAACCCTAACCCTAACACTATCCTAGGGCTGATGCTAACCCTAACCCTAACACTATCCTTGGGCTGATGCTAACCCTAACCCTAACCCTAACACTATCCTAGGGCATATGCTAACCCTAACACTAACCCTAACACTATCCTTGAACTGATGCTAACCCTAAGCCTAACCCTAACACTATCCTAGGCCTGATGATAACCCTAACCCTAACCCTAACACTATCCTAGGGTTTATGTTAACCCTAACCCTAACACTATCCTAGGGCTGATGCTAACCCTAATCCTAACCCTAACACTATCCTAGGGCTGATGCTAACCCTAACTCTAACCCTAACACTATCCTAGGGCTGATGCTAACCCTAACTCTAACACTATCCTAGGCCTGATGCTAACCCTAACCCTAACACTATCCTAGGGCTGATGCTAACCCTAACCCTAACCCTAACACTATCCTAGGCCTGATGCTAACCCTATCCCTAACCCTAACACTCTCCTAGGGCTGAGGCTAACCCTAACCCTAACACTATCCTAGGGCTGATGCTAACCCTAACCCTAACCCAAACACTATCCTAGGGTTGATGCTAACCCTAACCCTAACACTATCCTAGGGCTGATGCTAACCCTAACCCTAACCCTAACACTATCCTAGGGCTGATGCGAACCCTAACCCTAACCCTAACACTATCGTAGGGCTGATGCTAACCCTAACCCTAACTCTAACACTATCTTAGGGCTGAGGCTAACCCTAACCCTAACACTGTCCTAAGGCTGATGCTAACCCTAACGTTAACCCTAAAACTATCCTAGGGCTGATGCTAACCCTAACCCTAACACTATCCTAGGCCTGATGCTAACCCTAACCCTAACACTATCCTAGGCCTGATGATAACCCTAACCCTAACCCTAACACTATCATAGGGCTGATGCTAACCCTAACCGTAACACTATCCTAGGGCTGATGCTAACCCTAACCCTAACCCTAACACTATCCTAGGGCTGATGCTAAACTTAACCCTAACCCTAACACTATCCTAGGGCTGATTCTAACCGTAACCCTAACATTATCCTAGGCCTGATGCTAACCCTTACCCTTACCATAACACTATCCTAGGGCTTATGCTAAACCTAACCATAACCCTAACACTATCCTAGGGCTGATGCTAACCCTAACCCTAACCCTAACACTATCCTAGGGCTGATGCTAACCCTAACCCTAACACTATCCTTGGCCTGATGCTAACCCTAACCCTTACACTATCCTAGGGCTGATGCTAACCCTAACCCTAACCCTAACACTAACCTAGGCCTGATGCTAACCCTATCCCTAACCCTAACACTCTGCTAGGGCTGAGGCTAACCCTAACCCTAACACTATCCTACGGGTGATGCTACCCCTAACCCTAACCCAAGCACTGTCCTAGGGTTGATGCTAACCCTAACCCTAACACTATGCTAGGGCTGATGCTAACCCTAACCCTAACCCTAACACTATCCTTGGGCTGATGCTAACCCTACCCCTAACACTATCCTGGGCCTGATGCTAACCCTAACCCTAACCCTAACACTATCCTAGGGCTGATGCTAACCCTAACCCTAACACTATGCTAGGGCTGATGCTAACCCTAACCCTAACCCTAACACTATCCTAGGGCTGATGCTAACCCTAACCCTAACACCATCCTAGGCCTGATGATAACCCTAACCCTAACCCTAACACTATCCTAGGGCTGATGCTAACCCTAACCCTAACACTATCCTAGGGCTCATGCTAACCCTAACCCTAACCCTAACACTATCCTAGGGCTGATGCTAACCCTAACCCTAACACTATCCTAGGGCTGATGCTAACCCTAACCATAACCCTAACATTATCCAAGGGCTGATGCAAACCCTAACCCTAACACTATCATAGGGCTGATGCTAACCCTAACCCTAACCCTAACACTATCCTAGGGCTGATGCTAACCCTAACCCTAACCCTAACACTATCCTAGGGCTGATGCTAACCCTAACCCTAACACTATCCTAGGCCTGATGCTAACCCTAACCCTAACCCTGACCCTAACCCTAACCCTAATACTATCCTAGGGCTGATGGTAACCCTAACCCTAACCCTAACACTATCCTAGGGCTGACGCTAACCCTAACAATAACACTATCCTAGGGCTGATGCTAACCCTAACCCTACCGCTAACACTATCCTAGGGCTGATGCTAACCCTAACCCTAACGCTAACACTATCCTAGGGCTGAGGCTAACCCTAACCCTAACACTATCCTACGGCTGATGTTAATCCTAACCCTAACCCTAACACTATCCTAGGGCTGGTGCTAACCCTAACCCTAACCTTAACACTATCCTTGGGCTGATGCTAACTCTAACCCTAACACCATCCTGGGCCTGATGCTAACCCATACCCTAACCCTAACACTATCCTAGGGCTGATGCTAACCCTAACCCTAACACTATCCTTGGGCTGATGCTAACCCTAACTCTAACCCTAACACTATCCTAGGGCAGATGCTAACCCTAACGCTAACCCTAACACTATCCTTGAACTGATGCTAACCCTAACCCTAACCCTAACACTATCCTTGGCCTGATGATAACCCTAACCCTACCCCTAACACTATCCTAGGGTTTATGTTAACCTTAACCCTAACACTATCCTAGGGCTGATGCTAACCCTAACCTTAACCCTAACACTATCCTAGGGCGGATGCTAACCCTAACCCTAACCCTAACACTATCCTAGGGCTGATGCTAACCGTAACACTAACACTATCCTAGGGCTCATGCTAATCCTAACCCTAACCCTAACATTATCCTAGGGCTGATGCTAACCCTAACCCTAACTCTAACAGTATCTTAGGGCTGAGGCTAACCCTAACCCTAACACTATCCTACGGCTGATGCTAACCCTAACCCTAACCCTAACACTATCCTAGGGCTGATGCTAACCCTATCCCTAACACTATCCTAGGCCTGATGCTAACCCTAACCCTAACCCTAACACTATCCTTGGGCTGATGCTAACCCTAACCCTAACACTATCCTAGGGCTGATGCTAACCCTAACCCTAACCCTAACACTGTCCTAGGGCTGATGCTAACCCTAACCATAACACTATCCTAGGCCTGATGATAACCCTAACCCTAACCCTAACACTATCCTAGGGCTGATGCTAACCCTAATGCCAAGCCTAACACTATCCTTGAACTGATGCTAACCCTAACCCTAACCCTAACACTATCCTAGGCCTGATGATAACCCTAACCCTAACCCTAACACTATCCTAGGGTTTATGTTAACCCTAACCCTAACACTATCCTAGGGCTGATGCTAACCCTAACCCTAAACCTAACACTATCCTAGGGCGGATGCTAACCCTAACCCTAACCCTAACACTATCCTAGGGCTGATGCTAACCCTAACACTAACACTATCCTAGGGCTGATGCTAACCCTAACCCTAACACTATCCTAGGCCTGATGCTAACCCTAACCCTAACACTATCCTAGGGCTGATGCTAACCCTAACCCTAACCCTAACACTATCCTAGGCCTGATGCTAACCCTATCCCTAACCCTAACACTCTCCTAAGGCTGAGGCTAACCCTAACCCTAACACTATCCTACGGCTGATGCTAACCCTAACCCTAACCCAAACACTATCCTAGGGTTGATGCTAACCCTAACCCTAACACTATCCTAGGGCTGATGCTAACCCTAACCCTAACCCTAACACTATCCTTGGGCTGATGCTAACCCTAACTCTAACACTATCCTGGGCCTGATGCTAACCCTAACCCTAACCGTAACACTATCCTAGGGCTGATGCTAACCCTAACCCTAACACTATCCTTGGGCTGATGCTAACCCTAACCCTAACCCTAACACTATCCTAGGGCATATGCTAACCCTAACACTAACCCTAACACTATCCTTGAACTGATGCTAACACTAAGCCTAACCCTAACACTATCCTAGGCCTGATGATAACCCTAACCCTAACCCTAACACTATCCTAGGGTTTATGTTAACCCTAACCCTAACACTATCCTAGGGCTGATGCTAACCCTAACCCTAACCCTAACACTATCCTAGGGCTGATGATAACCCTAACACTAACACTATCCTAGGGCTGATGCTAACCCTCACCCTAACCCTTAACATTATCCTAGGGCTGATGCTAACCCTAACCCTAACTCTAACACTATCTTAGGGCTGAGGCTAACCCTAACCCTAACACTATCCTAGGGCTGATGCTAACCCTAACCCTAACCCTAACACTATCCTAGGGCTGATGCTAACCCTAACCCTAACACTATCCTAGGGCTGATGCTAACCCTAACGCTAACCCTAACACTATCCTTGAACTGATGCTAAACCTAACCCTAACCATAACACTATCCTAGGCCTGTTGATAACCCTAACCCTAACCCTAACACTATCCTAGGGTTTATGTAAACCCTAACCCTAACACTATCCTAGGGCTGATGCGAAACTTAACCATAAACCTAACACTATCCTAGGGCTGATGGTAACCCTAACGCTAGCCCTAACACTATCCTAGGGCTGATGCTAACCCTAACCCTAACACTATCCTAGGCCTGATGCTAACCCTAACCCTAACACTATCCTAGGGCTGATGCTAACCCTAACTCTAACCCTAACACTATCCTCGGCCTGATGCTAACCCTATCCCTAACCCTAAAACTCTCCTAGGGCTGAGGCTAACCCTAACCATAACACTATCCTAGGGCTGATGTTAACCCTAACCCTAACCTAAACACTATCCTATGGTTGATGCTAACCCTAACCCTAACACTATCCTAGGGCTGATGCTAACCCTAACCCTAACCCTAACACTATCCTAGGGCTGATGCTAACCCTAACCCTAACACTATCCTTGGGCTGATGCTAACCCTAACCCTAATCCTAACACTATCCTAGGGCAGATGCTAACCCTAACCCTAACCCTAACACTATCCTAGGCCTGATGCTAACCGTAACACTAACACTATCCTAGGGCTGATGCTAACCCTAACCTTAACCCTAACACTATCCTAGGGCGGATGCTAACCCTAACCCTAACCCTAACACTATCCTAGGGCTGATGCTAACCGTAACACTAACACTATCCTAGGGCTGATGCTAATCCTAACCCTAACCCTAACATTATCCTAGGGCTGATGCTAACCCTAACACTAACTCTAACACTATCTTAGGGCTGAGGCTAACCCTAACCCTAACACTATCCTACGGCTGATGCTAACCCTAACCCTAACCCTAACACTATCCTAGGGCTGATGCTAACCCTAACCCTAACACTATCCTAGGCCTGATGCTAACCCTAACCCTTACCCTAACACTATCCTTGGGCTGATGCTTACCCTAACCCTAACACTATCCTAGGGCTGATGCTAACCCTAACCCTAACCCTAACACTATCCTAGGGCTGATGCTAACCCTAACCCTAAACCTAACACTATCCTAGGGTGGATGCTAACCCTAACCCTAACCCTAACACTATCCTAGGGCTGATGCTAACCCTAACACTAACACTATCCTAGGGCTGATGCTAACCCTAACCCTAACACTATCCTAGGCCTGATGCTAACCCTAACCCTAACACTATCCTAGGGCTGATGCTAACCCTAACCCTAACCCTAACACTATCCTAGGCCTGATGCTAACCCTATCCCTAACCCTAACACTCTCCTAAGGCTGAGGCTAACCCTAACCCTAACACTATCCTACGGCTGATGCTAACCCTAACCCTAACCCAAACACTATCCTAGGGTTGATGCTAACCCTAACCCTAACACTATCCTAGGGCTGATGCTAACCCTAACCCTAACCCTAACACTATCCTTGGGCTGATGCTAACCCTAACTCTAACACTATCCTGGGCCTGATGCTAACCCTAACCCTAACCGTAACACTATCCTAGGGCTGATGCTAACCCTAACCCTAACACTATCCTTGGGCTGATGCTAACCCTAACCCTAACCCTAACACTATCCTAGGGCATATGCTAACCCTAACACTAACCCTAACACTATCCTTGAACTGATGCTAACCCTAAGCCTAACCCTAACACTATCCTAGGCCTGATGATAACCCTAACCCTAACCCTAACACTATCCTAGGGTTTATGTTAACCCTAACCCTAACACTATCCTAGGGCTGATGCTAACCCTAACCCTAACCCTAACACTATCCTAGGGCTGATGATAACCCTAACACTAACACTATCCTAGGGCTGATGCTAACCCTAACCCTAACCCTTAACATTATCCTAGGGCTGATGCTAACCCTAACCCTAACTCTAACACTATCTTAGGGCTGAGGCTAACCCTAACCCTAACACTATCCTACGGCTGATGCTAACCCTAACCCTAACCCTAACACTATCCCAGGGCTGATGCTAACCCTAACCCTAACACTATCCTAGGGCTGATGCTAACCCTAACCCTAACCCTAACACTATCCTAGGGCTGATGCTAACCCTAACCCTAACACTATCCTAGGGCTGATGCTAACCCTAACGCTAACCCTAACACTATCCTTGAACTGATGCTAAACCTAACCCTAACCATAACACTATCCTAGGCCTGTTGATAACCCTAACCCTAACCCTAACACTATCCTAGGGTTTATGTAAACCCTAACCCTAACACTATCCTAGGGCTGATGCGAAACTTAACCATAAACCTAACACTATCCTAGGGCTGATGGTAACCCTAACGCTAGCCCTAACACTATCCTAGGGCTGATGCTAACCCTAACCCTAACACTATCCTAGGCCTGATGCTAACCCTAACCCTAACACTATCCTAGGGCTGATGCTAACCCTAACTCTACCCTAACACTATCCTCGGCCTGATGCTAACCCTATCCCTAACCCTAAAACTCTCCTAGGGCTGAGGCTAACCCTAACCATAACACTATCCTAGGGCTGATGTTAACCCTAACCCTAACCTAAACACTATCCTATGGTTGATGCTAACCCTAACACTAACACTATCCTAGGGCTGATGCTAACCCTAACCGTAACCCTAACACTATCCTAGGGCTGATGCTAACCCTAACCCTAACACTATCCTTGGGCTGATGCTAACCCTAACCCTAATCCTAACACTATCCTAGGGCAGATGCTAACCCTAACCCTAACCCTAACACTATCCTAGGCCTGATGCTAACCGTAACACTAACACTATCCTAGGGCTGATGCTAACCCTAACCTTAACACTAACAATATCCTAGGGCGGATGCTAACCCTAACCCTAACCCTAACACTATCCTAGGGCTGATGCTAACCGTAACACTAACACTATCCTAGGGCTGATGCTAATCCTAACCCTAACCCTAACACTATCCTACGGCTGATGCTAACCCTAACCCTAACCCTAACACTATCCTAGGGCTGATGCTAACCGTAACCCTAACACTATCCTAGGCCTGATGCTAACCCTAACCCTTACCCTAACACTATCCTTGGGCTGATGCTTACCCTAACCCTAACACTATCCTAGGGCTGATGCTAACCCTAACCCTAACCCTAACACTATCCTAGGGCTGATGCTAACACTAACCCTAACACTATCCTAGGCCTGATGATAACCCTAACCCTAACCCTAACACTATCCTAGGGCTGATGCTAACCCTAACCCTAACACTATCCTAGGGCTGATGCTAAACCTAACCATAACCCTAACGCTATCCTAGGGCTGATGCTAACCCTAACCCTAACCCTAACACTATCCTAGGGCTGATGCTAACCCTAACCCTAAGAGTATCCTAGGCCTGATGCTAACCGTAACCCTAACACTATCCTAGGGCTGATGCTAACCCTAACCCTAACCCTAACACTATCCTAGGCCTGATGCTAACCCTAACCCTAACACTATCCTTGGGCTGATGCTAACCCTAACCCTAATCCTAACACTATCCTAGGGCAGATGCTAACCCTAACCCTAACCCTAACACTATCCTAGGCCTGATGCTAACCGTAACACTAACACTATCCTAGGGCTGATGCTAACCCTAACCTTAACCCTAACACTATCCTAGGGCGGAGGCTAACCCTAACCCTAACCCTAACACTATCCTAGGCCTGATGCTAACCCTATCCCTAACCCTAACACTCTCCTAGGGCTGAGGCTAACCCTAACCCTAACACTATCCTAGGGCTGATGCTAACCCTAACCCTAACCCAAACACTATCCTAGGGTTGATGCTAACCCTAACCCTAACACTATCCTAGGGCTGATGCTAACCCTAACCCTAACCGTAACGCTATCCTAGGGCTGATGCGAACCCTAACCCTAACCCTAACATTATCGTAGGGCTGATGCTAACCCTAACCCTAACTCTAACACTATCTTAGGGCTGAGGCTAACCCTAACCCTAACACTGTCCTAAGGCTGATGCTAACCCTAACCTTAACACTAACACTATCCTAGGGCTGATGCTAACCCTAACCCTAACACTATCCTAGGCCTGATGCTAACCCTAACCCTAACCCTAACACTATCCTAGGACTGATGCTAACCCTAACCCTAACACTATCCTAGGGCTGATGCTAACCGTAACCCTAACGCTAACACTATCCTAGGGCTGATGCTAACCCTAACCCGAACACTATCCTAGGCCTGATGATAACCCTAACCCTAACCCTAACACTATCCTAGGGCTGATGCTAACCCTATCCGTAACACTATCCTAGGGCTGATGCTAACCCTAACCCTAACCCTAACACTATCCTAGGGCTGATGCTAACCCTAACCCTAACACTATCCTTGGCCTGATGATAACCCTAACCCTACCCCTAACACTATCCTAGGGTTTATGTTAACCTTAACCCTAACACTATCCTAGGGCTGATGCTAACCCTAACCTTAACCCTAACACTATCCTAGGGCGGATGCTAACCCTAACCCTAACCCTAACACTATCCTAGGGCTGATGCTAACCGTAACACTAACACTATCCTAGGGCTCATGCTAATCCTAACCCTAACCCTAACATTATCCTAGGGCTGATGCTAACCCTAACGCTAACTATAACAGTATCTTAGGGCTGAGGCTAACCCTAACCCTAACACTATCCTACGGCTGATGCTAACCCTAACCCTAACCCTAACACTATCCTAGGACTGATGCTAACCCTATCACTAACACTATCCTAGGCCTGATGCTAACCCTAACCGTAACCCTAACACTATCCTTGGGCTGATGCTAACCCTAACCCTAACACTATCCTAGGGCTGATGCTAACCCTAACCCTAACCCTAACACTATCCTAGGGCTGATGCTAACCCTAACCCTAACACTATCCTAGGCCTGATGATAACCCTAACCCTAACCCTAACACTATCCTAGGGCTGATGCTAAGCCTAATGCTAACCCTAACACTATCCTTGAACTGATGCTAACCCTAGTCCTAACCCTAACACTATCCTAGGCCTGATGATAACCCTAACCCTAACCCTAACACTATCCTAGGGTTTATGTTAACCCTAACCCTAACACTATCCTAGGGCTGATGCTAACCCTAACCCTAAACCTAACACTATCCTAGGGCGGATGCTAACCCTAACCCTAACCCTAACACTATCCTAGGGCTGATGCTAACCCTAACACTAACACTATCCTAGGGCTGATGCTAACCCTAACCCTAACACTATCCTAGGCCTGATGCTAACCCTAACCCTAACACTATCCTAGGGCTGATGCTAACCCTAACCCTAACCCTAACACTATCCTAGGCCTGATGCTAACCCTATCCCTAACCCTAACACTCTCCTAAGGCTGAGGCTAACCCTAACCCTAACACTATCCTACGGCTGATGCTAACCCTAACCCTAACCCAAACACTATCCTAGGGTTGATGCTAACCCTAACCCTAACACTATCCTAGGGCTGATGCTAACCCTAACCCTAACCCTAACACTATACTTGGGCTGATGCTAACCCTAACCCTAACCCTAACACTATCCTAGGGCAGATGCTAACCCTAACGCTAACCCTAACACTATCCTTGAACTGATGCTAACCCTAAGCCTAACCCTAACACTATCCTAGGCCTGATGATAACCCTAACCCTAACCCTAACACTATCCTAGGGTTTATGTTAACCCTAACCCTAACACTATCCTAGGGCTGATGCTAACCTTAACCCTAACCCTAACACTATCCTAGGGCTGATGATAACCCTAACACTAACACTATCCTAGGGCTGATGCTAACCCTAACCCTAACCCTTAACATTATCCTAGGGCTGATGCTAACCCTAACCCTAACTCTAACACTATCTTAGGGCTGAGGCTAACCCTAACCCTAACACTATCCTACGGCTGATGCTAACCCTAACCCTAACCCTAACACTATCCCAGGGCTGATGCTAACCCTAACCCTAACACTATCCTAGGGCTGATGCTAACCCTAACCCTAACCCTAACACTATCCTAGGGCTGATGCTAACCCTAACCCTAACACTATCCTAGGGCTGATGCTAACCCTAACGCTAACCCTAACACTATCCTTGAACTGATGCTAAACCTAACCCTAACCATAACACTATCCTAGGCCTGTTGATAACCCTAACCCTAACCCTAACACTATCCTAGGGTTTATGTAAACCCTAACCCTAACACTATCCTAGGGCTGATGCGAAACTTAACCATAAACCTAACACTATCCTAGGGCTGATGGTAACCCTAACGCTAGCCCTAACACTATCCTAGGGCTGATGCTAACCCTAACCCTAACACTATCCTAGGCCTGATGCTAACCCTAACCCTAACACTATCCTAGGGCTGATGCTAACCCTAACTCTAACCCTAACACTATCCTCGGCCTGATGCTAACCCTATCCCTAACCCTAAAACTCTCCTAGGGCTGAGGATAACCCTAACCATAACACTATCCTAGGGCTGATGTTAACCCTAACCCTAACCTAAACACTATCCTAGGGTGGATGCTAACCCTAACCCTAACACTATCCTAGGGCTGATGCTAACCCTAACCCTAACCCTAACACTATCCTAGGGCTGATGCTAACCCTAACCCTAACACTATCCTTGGGCTGATGCTAACCCTAACCCTAATCCTAACACTACCCTAGGGCAGATGCTAACCCTAACCCTAACCCTAACACTATCCTAGGCCTGATGCTAACCGTAACACTAACACTATCCTAGGGCTGATGCTAACCCTAACCTTAACCCTAACACTATCCTAGGGCGGATGCTAACCCTAACCCTAACCCTAACACTATCCTAGGGCTGATGCTAACCGTAACACTAACACTATCCTAGGGCTGATGCTAATCCTAACCCTAACCCTAACATTATCCTAGGGCTGATGCTAACCCTAACCCTAACTCTAACACTATCTTAGGGCTGAGGCTAACCCTAACCCTAACACTATCCTACGGCTGATGCTAACCCTAACCCTAACCCTAACACTATCCTAGGGCTGATGCTAACCCTAACCCTAACACTATCCTAGGCCTGATGCTAACCCTAACCCTTACCCTAACACTATCCTTGGGCTGATGCTTACCCTAACCCTAACACTATCCTAGGGCTGATGCTAACCCTAACCCTAACCCTAACACTATCCTAGGGCTGATGCTAACACTAACCCTAACACTATCCTAGGCCTGATGATAACCCTAACCCTAACCCTAACACTATCCTAGGGCTGATGCTAACCCTAACCCTAACACTATCCTAGGGCTGATGCTAAACCTAACCATAACCCTAACGCTATCCTAGGGCTGATGCTAACCCTAACCCTAACCCTAACACTATCCTAGGGCTGATGCTAACCCTAACCCTAAGAGTATCCTAGGCCTGATGCTAACCGTAACCCTAACACTATCCTAGGGCTGATGCTAACCCTAACCCTAACCCTAACACTATCCTAGGCCTGATGCTAACCCTATCCCTAACCCTCACACTCTCCTAGGGCTCAGGCTAACCCTAACCCTAACCCTAACACTATCCTAGGGTTTATGTTAACCCTAACCCTAACACTATCCTAGGGCTGATGCTAAACCTAACTATAACCCTAACACTATCCTAGGGCTGATGCTAACCCTAACTCTAACCCTAACACTATCCTAGGGCTGATGCTAACCCTAACTCTAACACTATCCTAGGCCTGATGCTAACCCTAACCCTAACACTATCCTAGGGCTGATGCTAACCCTAACCCTAACCCTAACACTATCCTTGGGCTGATGCTAAACCTAACTATAACCCTAACACTATCCTAGGCCTGATGCTAACCCTAACCCTTACCCTAACACTATCCTTGGGCTGATGCTTACCCTAACCCTAACACTATCCTAGGGCTGATGCTAACCCTAACCCTAACCCAAACACTATCCTAGGGTTGATGCTAACCCTAACCCTAACACTATCCTAGGGCTGATGCTAACCCTAACCCTAACCGTAACGCTATCCTAGGGCTGATGCGAACCCTAACCCTAACCCTAACACTATCGTAGGGCTGATGCTAACCCTAACCCTAACTCTAACACTATCTTAGGGCTGAGGCTAACCCTAACCCTAACACTGTCCTAAGGCTGATGCTAACCCTAACCTTAACACTAACACTATCCTAGGGCTGATGCTAACCCTAACCCTAACACTATCCTAGGCCTGATGCTAACCCTAACCCTAACCCTAACACTATCCTAGGACTGATGCTAACCCTAAACCTAACACTATCCTAGGGCTGATGCTAACCGTAACCCTAACGCTAACACTATCCTAGGGCTGATGCTAACCCTAACCCGAACACTATCCTAGGCCTGATGATAACCCTAACCCTAACCCTAACACTATCCTAGGGCTGATGCTAACCCTAACCGTAACACTATCCTAGGGCTGATGCTAACCCTAACCCTAACCCTAACACTATCCTAGGGCTGATGCTAACCCTAACCCTAACCCTAACACTATCCTAGGGGTGATGCTAAACTTAACCCTAACCCTAACACTATCCTAGGGCTGATTCTAACCGTAACCCTAACACTATCCTAGGCCTGATGCTAACCCTTACCCTTACCATAACACTATCCTAGGGCTTATGCTAAACCTAACCATAACCCTAACACTATCCTAGGGCTGATGCTATCCCTAACCCTAACCCTAACACTATCCTAGGGCTGATGCTAACCCTAACCCTAACACTATCCTAGGCCTGATGCTAACCCTAACCCTAACACTATCCTAGGGCTGATGCTAACCCTAACCCTAACCCTAACACTAACCTAGGCCTGATGCTAACCCTATCCCTAACCCTAACACTCTGCTAGGGCTGAGGCTAACCCTAACCCTAACACTATCCTACGGGTGATGCTAACCCTAACCCTAACCCAAACATTATCCTAGGGTTGATGCTAACCCTAACCCTAACACTATGCTAGGACTGATGCTAACCCTAACCCTAACCCTAACACTATCCTTGGGCTGATGCTAACCCTACCCCTAACACTATCCTGGGCCTGATGCTAACCCTAACCCTAACCCGAACACTATCCTAGGGCTGATGCTAACCCTAACCCTAACACTATGCTTGGGCTGATGCTAACCCTAACCCTAACCGTAACACTATCCTAGGGCAGATGCTAACCCTAACGCTAACCCTAACACTATCCTTGAACGGATGCTAACCCTAACCCTAACCCTAAAACTATCCTAGGCCTGATGATAACCCTAACCCTAACCCTAACACTATCCTAGGGTTTATGTTAACCCTAACCCTAACACTATCCTAGGGCTGATGCTAACCCTAACCCTAACTCTAACACTATCTTAGGGCTGAGGCTAACCCTAACCCTAACACTATCCTACGGCAGATGCTAACCCTAACCCTAACCCTAACACTATCCTAGGGCTGATGCTAACCCTAACCCTAACACTATCCTAGGCCTGATGCTAACCCTAACCCCAACCCTAACACTATCCTAGGGCTGATGCTAACCCTAACCCTAACACTATCCTAGGGCTGATGCTAACCCTAACCCTAACCCTAACACTATCCTAGGGCTGATGCTAACCGTAACACTAACACTATCCTAGGGCTGATGCTAATCCTAACCCTAACCCTAACATTATCCTAGGGCTGATGCTAACCCTAACCCTAACTCTAACACTATCTTAGGGCTGAGGCTAACCCTAACCCTAACACTATCCTACGGCTGATGCTAACCCTAACCCTAACCCTAACACTATCCTAGGGCTGATGCTAACCCTAACCCTAACACTATCCTAGGCCTGATGCTAACCCTAACCCTTACCCTAACACTATCCTTGGGCTGATGCTTACCCTAACCCTAACACTATCCTAGGGCTGATGCTAACCCTAACCCTAACCCTAACACTATCCTAGGGCTGATGCTAACACTAACCCTAACACTATCCTAGGCCTGATGATAACCCTAACCCTAACCCTAACACTATCCTAGGGCTGATGCTAACCCTAACCCTAACACTATCCTAGGGCTGATGCTAAACCTAACCATAACCCTAACGCTATCCTAGGGCTGATGCTAACCCTAACCCTAACCCTAACACTATCCTAGGGCTGATGCTAACCCTAACCCTAAGAGTATCCTAGGCCTGATGCTAACCGTAACCCTAACACTATCCTAGGGCTGATGCTAACCCTAACCCTAACCCTAACACTATCCTAGGCCTGATGCTAACCCTATCCCTAACCCTCACACTCTCCTAGGGCTCAGGCTAACCCTAACCCTAACCCTAACACTATCCTAGGGTTTATGTTAACCCTAACCCTAACACTATCCTAGGGCTGATGCTAAACCTAACTATAACCCTAACACTATCCTAGGGCTGATGCTAACCCTAACTCTAACCCTAACACTATCCTAGGGCTGATGCTAACCCTAACTCTAACACTATCCTAGGCCTGATGCTAACCCTAACCCTAACACTATCCTAGGGCTGATGCTAACCCTAACCCTAACCCTAACACTATCCTTGGGCTGATGCTAAACCTAACTATAACCCTAACACTATCCTAGGCCTGATGCTAACCCTAACCCTTACCCTAACACTATCCTTGGGCTGATGCTTACCCTAACCCTAACACTATCCTAGGGCTGATGCTAACCCTAACCCTAACCCAAACACTATCCTAGGGTTGATGCTAACCCTAACCCTAACACTATCCTAGGGCTGATGCTAACCCTAACCCTAACCGTAACGCTATCCTAGGGCTGATGCGAACCCTAACCCTAACCCTAACACTATCGTAGGGCTGATGCTAACCCTAACCCTAACTCTAACACTATCTTAGGGCTGAGGCTAACCCTAACCCTAACACTGTCCTAAGGCTGATGCTAACCCTAACCTTAACACTAACACTATCCTAGGGCTGATGCTAACCCTAACCCTAACACTATCCTAGGCCTGATGCTAACCCTAACCCTAACCCTAACACTATCCTAGGACTGATGCTAACCCTAAACCTAACACTATCCTAGGGCTGATGCTAACCGTAACCCTAACGCTAACACTATCCTAGGGCTGATGCTAACCCTAACCCGAACACTATCCTAGGCCTGATGATAACCCTAACCCTAACCCTAACACTATCCTAGGGCTGATGCTAACCCTAACCGTAACACTATCCTAGGGCTGATGCTAACCCTAACCCTAACCCTAACACTATCCTAGGGCTGATGCTAACCCTAACCCTAACCCTAACACTATCCTAGGGGTGATGCTAAACTTAACCCTAACCCTAACACTATCCTAGGGCTGATTCTAACCGTAACCCTAACACTATCCTAGGCCTGATGCTAACCCTTACCCTTACCATAACACTATCCTAGGGCTTATGCTAAACCTAACCATAACCCTAACACTATCCTAGGGCTGATGCTATCCCTAACCCTAACCCTAACACTATCCTAGGGCTGATGCTAACCCTAACCCTAACACTATCCTAGGCCTGATGCTAACCCTAACCCTAACACTATCCTAGGGCTGATGCTAACCCTAACCCTAACCCTAACACTAACCTAGGCCTGATGCTAACCCTATCCCTAACCCTAACACTCTGCTAGGGCTGAGGCTAACCCTAACCCTAACACTATCCTACGGGTGATGCTAACCCTAACCCTAACCCAAACATTATCCTAGGGTTGATGCTAACCCTAACCCTAACACTATGCTAGGACTGATGCTAACCCTAACCCTAACCCTAACACTATCCTTGGGCTGATGCTAACCCTACCCCTAACACTATCCTGGGCCTGATGCTAACCCTAACCCTAACCCGAACACTATCCTAGGGCTGATGCTAACCCTAACCCTAACACTATGCTTGGGCTGATGCTAACCCTAACCCTAACCGTAACACTATCCTAGGGCAGATGCTAACCCTAACGCTAACCCTAACACTATCCTTGAACGGATGCTAACCCTAACCCTAACCCTAAAACTATCCTAGGCCTGATGATAACCCTAACCCTAACCCTAACACTATCCTAGGGTTTATGTTAACCCTAACCCTAACACTATCCTAGGGCTGATGCTAACCCTAACCCTAACTCTAACACTATCTTAGGGCTGAGGCTAACCCTAACCCTAACACTATCCTACGGCAGATGCTAACCCTAACCCTAACCCTAACACTATCCTAGGGCTGATGCTAACCCTAACCCTAACACTATCCTAGGCCTGATGCTAACCCTAACCCCAACCCTAACACTATCCTAGGGCTGATGCTAACCCTAACCCTAACACTATCCTAGGGCTGATGCTAACCCTAACCCTAACCCTAACACTATCCTAGGGCTGATGCTAACCCTAACCCTAACACTATCCTAGGCCTGATGATAACCCTAACCCTAACCCTAACACTATCCTAGGGCTGATGCTAACCCTAACCCTAACACTATCCTAGGGCTCATGCTAACCCTAACCCTAACCCTAACACTATCCTAGGGCTGATGCTAACCCTAACCCTAACACTATCCTAGGGCTGATGCTAACCCTAACCCTAACCCTAACATTATCCCAGGGCTGATGCAAACCCTAACCCTAACACTATCCTAGGGCTGATGCTAACCCTAACCCTAACCCTAACACTATCCTAGGGCTGATGCTAACCCTAACCCTAACCCTAACACTATCCTAGGGCTGATGCTAACCCTAACCCTAACCCTAACCCTAACCCTAACCCTAACCCTAACCCTAACCCTAACCCTAATACTATCCTAGGGCTGATGCTAACCCTAACCCTAACCCTAACACTATCCTAGGGCTGACGATAACCCTAACACTAACACTATCCTAGGGCTGATGCTAACCCTAACCCTAACCTTAACACTATCCTTGGGCTGATGCTAACTCTAACCCTAACACCATCCTGGGCCTGATGCTAACCCATACCCTAACCCTAACACTATCCTAGGGCTGATGCTAACCCTAACCCTAACACTATCCTTGGGCTGATGCTAACCCTAACCCTAACCCTAACACTATCCTATGGCAGATGCTAACCCTAACGCTAACCCTAACACTATCCTTGAACTGATGCTAACCCTAACCCTAACGCTAACACTATCCTTGGCCTGATGATAACCCTAACCCTACCCCTAACACTATCCTAGGGTTTATGTTAACCTTAACCCTAACACTATCCTAGGGCTGATGCTAACCCTAACCTTAACCCTAACACTATCCTAGGGCGGATGCTAACCCTAACCCTAACCCTAACACTATCCTAGGGCTTATGCTAACCGTAACACTAACACTATCCTAGGGCTGATGCTAATCCTAACCCTAACCCTAACATTATCCTAGGGCTGATGCTAACCCTAACCCTAACTCTAACAGTATATTAGGACTGAGGCTAACCCTAACCCTAACACTATCCTACGGCTGATGCTAACCCTAACCCTAACCCTAACACTATCCTAGGGCTGATGCTAACCCTAACCCTAACACTATCCTAGGCCTGATGCTAACCCTAACCCTAACCCTAACACTATCCTTGGGCTGATGCTAACCCTAACCCAAACACTATCCTAGGCCTGATGATAACCCTAACCCTAACCCTAACACTATCCTAGGGCTGATGCTAACCCTAAACCTAACACTATCCTAGGCCTGATGATAACCCTAACCCTAACCCTAACACTATCCTAGGGCTGATGCTAACCCTAATGCTAACCCTAACACTATCCTTGAACTGATGCTAACCCTAACCCTAACCCTAACACTATCCTAGGCCTGATGATAACCCTAACCCTAACCCTAACACTATCCTAGGGTTTATGTTAACCCTAACCGTAACACTATCCTAGGGCTGATGCTAACCCTAACCCTAAACCTAACACTATCCTAGGGCGGATGCTAACCCTAACCCTAACCCTAACATTATCCTAGGGCTGATGCTAACCCTAACACTAACACTATCCTAGGGCTGATGCTAACCCTAACCCTAACACTATCCTAGGCCTGATGCTAACCCTAACCCTAACACTATCCTAGGGCTGATGCTAACCCTAACCCTAACCCTAACACTATCCTAGGCCTGATGCTAACCCTATCCCTAACCCTAACACTCTCCTAAGGCTGACGCTAACCCTAACCCTAACACTATCCTACGGCTGATGCTAACCCTAACCCTAACCCAAACACTATCCTAGGGTTGATGCTAACCCTAACCCTAACACTATCCTAGGGCTGATGCTAACCCTAACCCTAACCCTAACACTATCCTTGGGCTGATGCTAACCCTAACTCTAACACTATCCTCGGCCTGATGCTAACCCTAACCCTAACCCTAACACTATCCTAGGGCTGATGCTAACCCTAACCCTAACACTATCCTTGGGCTGATGCTAACCCTAACCCTAACCCTAACACTATCCTAGGGCAGATGCTAACCCTAACGCTAACCCTAACAATATCCTTGAACTGATGCTAACCCTAACCCTAACCCTAACACTATCCTAGGCCTGATGATAACCCTAACCCTAACCCTAACACTATCCTAGGGTTTATGTTAACCCTAACCCTAACACTATCCTAGGGCTGATGCTAACCCTAACCCTAACCCTAACACTATCCTAGGGTTTATGTTAACCCTAACCCTAACACTATCCTAGGGCTGATGCTAACCCTAACCCTAACCCTTAACATTATCCTAGGGCTGATGCTAACCCTAACCCTAACTCTAACACTATCTTAGGGCTGAGGCTAACCCTAACCCTAACACTATCCTACGGCTGATGCTAACCCTAACCCTAACCCTAACACTATCCTAGGGCTGATGCTAACCCTAACCCTAACACTATCCTAGGCCTGATGTTAACCCTAACCCTAACCCTAACACTATCCTAGGGCTGATGCTAACCCTAACCCTAACACTATCCTAGGGCTGATGCTAACCCTAACCCTAACCATAACACTATCCTAGGGCTGATGCTAACCCTAACCCTAACACTATCCTAGGCCTGATGCTAACCCTAACCCTAACCCTAACACTATCCTAGGGCTGATGCTAACCCTAACCCTAACACTATCCTAGGGCTGATGCTAACCGTAACCCTAACGCTAACACTATCCTAGGGCTGATGCTAACCCTAACCCTAACACTATCCTAGGCCTGATGATAACCCTAACCCTAACCCTAACACTATCCTAGGGCTGATGCTAACCCTAACCGTAACACTATCCTAGGGCTGATGCTAACCCTAACCCTAACCCTAACACTATCCTAGGGCTGATGCTAACCCTAACCCTAACACTAACACTATCCTAGGGCTGATGCTAACCCTAACCCTAACACTATCCTTGGCCTGATGCTAACCCTAATCCTAACACTATCCTCCGGCTGATGCTAACACTAACCCTAACCCTAACAATAACCTAGGCCTGATGCTAACCCTATCCCTAACCCTAACACTCTGCTAGGGCTGAGGCTAACCCTAACCCTAACACTATCCTACGGGTGATGCTACCCCTAACCCTAACCCAAACACTATCCTAGGGTTGATGCTAACCCTAACCCTAACACTACGCTAGGGCTGATGCTAACCCTAACCCTAACCCTAACACTATCCTTGGGCTGATGCTAACCCTACCCCTAACACTATCCTGGGCCTGATGCTAAACCTAACCCTAACCCTAACACTATCCTAGGGCTGATGCTAACCCTAACCCTAACACTATCCTTGGGCTGATGCTAACCCTAACCCTAACCGTAACACTATCCTAGGGCAGATGCTAAACCTAACGCTAACCCTAACACTATCCTTGAACGGATGCTAACCCTAACCCTAACCCTAAAACTATCCTAGGCCTGATGATAACCCTAACCCTAACCCTAACACTATCCTAGGGTTTATGTTAACCCTAACCCTAACACTATCCTAGGGATCATGCTAACCCTAACCCTAACCCTAACACTATCCTAGGGCGGATGCTAACCCTAACTGTAACCCTAACACTATCCTAGGGCTGATGCTAACCCTAACAATAACACTATCCTAGGGCTGATGCTAACCCTAACCCTAACCCTTAACATTATCCTAGGGCTGATGCTAACCCTAACCCTAACTCTAACACTATCTTAGGGCTGATTCTAACCCTAACCCTAACACTATCCTACGGCAGATGCTAAACCTAACCCTAACCCTAACACTATCCTAGGGCTGATGCTAACCCTAACCCTAACACTATCCTAGGCCTGATGCTAACCCTAACCCTAACCCTAACACTATCCTAGGGCTGATGCTAACCCTAACCCTAACACTATGCTAGGGCTGATGCTAACCCTAACCATAACCCTAACACTATCCTAGGGCTGATGCTAACCTTAAGCCTAACACTATCCTAGGCCTGATGATAACCCTAACCCTAACCCTAACACTATCCTAGGGCTGATGCTAACCCTAACCCTAACACTATCCTAGGGCTCATGCTAACCCTAACCCTAACCCTAACACTATCCTAGGGCTGATGCTAACCCTAACCCTAACACTATCCTAGGGCTGATGCTAACCCTAACCCCAACCCTAACATTATCCCAGGGCTGATGCAAACCCTAACCCTAACACTATCCTAGGGCTGATGCTAACCCTAACCCTAACCCTAACACTATCCTAGGGCTGATGCTAACCCTAACCCTAACCCTAACACTATCCTAGTGCTGATGCTAACCCTAACCCTAACACTATCCTAGGCCTGATGCTAACCCTAACCCTAACCCTAACCCTAACCCTAACCCTAATACTATCCTAGGGCTGATGCTAACCCTAACCCTAACCCTAACACTATCCTAGGGCTGACGCTAACCCTAACACTAACACTATCCTAGGGCTGATGCTAACCCTAACCCTACCGCTAACACTATCCTAGGGCTGATGCTAACCCTAACCCTAACGCTAACACTATCCTAGGGCTGAGGCTAACCCTAACCCTAACACAATCCTACGGCTGATGCTAATCCTAACCCTTACCCTAACACTATCCTAGGGCTGGTGCTAACCCTAACCCTAACCTTAACACTATCCTTGGGCTGATGCTAACTCTAACCCTAACACCATCCTGGGCCTGATGCTAACCCATACCCTAACCCTAACACTATCCTAGGGCTGATGCTAACCCTAACCCTAACACTATCCTTGGGCTGATGCTAACCCTAACCCTAACCCTAACACTATCCTAGGGCAGATGCTAACCCTAACGCTAACCCTAACACTATCCTTGAAATGATGCTAACCCTAACCCTAACCCTAACACTATCCTTGGCCTGATGATAACCCTAACCCTACCCCTAACACTATCCTAGGGTTTATGTTAACCTTAACCCTAACACTATCCTAGGGCTGATGCTAACCCTAACCTTAACGCTAACACTATCCTAGGGCGGATGCTAACCCTAACCCTAACCCTAACACTATCCTAGGGCTGATGCTAACCGTAACACTAACACTATCCTAGGGCTGATGCTAATCCTAACCCTAACTCTAACATTATCCTAGGGCTGATGCTAACCCTAACCCTAACTCTAACAGTATCTTAGGGCTGAGGCTAACCCTAACCCTAACACTATCCTACGGCTGATGCTAACCCTAACCCTAACCCTAACACTATAATAGGGCTGATGCTAACCCTAACCCTAACACTATCCTAGGCCTGATGCTAACCCTAACCCTAACCCTAACACTATCCTTGGGCTGATGCTAACCCTAACCCTAACACTATCCTAGGGCTGATGCTAACCCTAACCCTAACCCTAACACTATCCTAGGGCTGATGCTAACCCTAACCCTAACACTATCCTAGGCCTGATGATAACCCTAACCCTAACCCTAACACTATCCTAGGGCTGATGATAACCCTAATGCTAACCCTAACACTATCCTTGAACTGATGCTAACCCTAACCCTAACCCTAACACTATCCTAGGCCTGATGATAACCCTAACCCTAACCCTAACACTATCCTAGGGTTTATGTTAACCCTAACCCTAACACTATCCTAGGGCTGATGCTAACCCTAACCCTAAACCTAACACTATCCTAGGGCGGATGCTAACCCTAACCCTAACCCTAACACTATCCTAGGACTGATGCTAACCCTAACACTAACACTATCCTAGGGCTGATGCTAACCCTAACCCTAACACTATCCTATGCCTGATGCTAACCCTAACCCTAACACTATATTAGGGCTGATGCTAACCCTAACCCTAACCCTAACACTATCCTTGAACTGATGCTAACCCTAACCCTAACCCTAACACTATCCTAGGCCTGATGATAACCCTAACCCTAACCCTAACACTGTCCTAGGTTTTATGTTAACCCTAACCCTAACACTATCCTAGGGCTGATGCTAACCCTAACCCTAACCCTAACACTATCCTAGGGCTGATGCTAACCCTAACTCTAACACTATCCTAGGGCTGATGCTAACCCTAACCCTAACCCTAACACTATCCTAGGGCTGATGCTAACCCTAACCCTAACACTATCCTAGGCCTGATGATAACCCTAACCCTAACCCTGACACTATCCTAGGGCTGATGCTAACCCTAACCCTAACACTATCCTAGGGCTGATGCTAACCCTAACGCTAACCCTAACACTATCCTTGAACTGATGCTAACCCTAACCCTAACCATAACACTATCCTAGGCCTGTTGATAACCCTAACCCTAACCCTAACACTATCCTAGGGTTTATGTAAACCCTAACCCTAACACTATCCTAGGGCTGATGCGAAACTTAACCATAAACCTAACACTATCCTAGGCCTGATGGTAACCCTAACCCTAGCCCTAACACTATCCTAGGGCTGATGCTAACCCTAACCCTAACACTATCCTAGGCCTGATGCTAACCCTAACCCTAACACTATCCTAGGGCTGATGCTAACCCTAACTCTAACCCTAACACTATCCTCGGCCTGATGCTAATCCTATCCCTAACCCTAACACTCTCCTAGGGCTGAGGCTAACCCTAACCATAACACTATCCTAGGGCTGATGTTAACCCTAACCCTAACCTAAACAGTATCCTAGGGTTGATGCTAACCCTAACCCTAACACTATCCTAGGGCTGATGCTAACCCTAACCCTAACCCTAACACTATCCTAGGGCTGATGCTAACCCTAACCCTCACACTATCCTTGGGCTGATGCTAACCCTAACCCTAACCCTAACACTATCCTAGGGCAGATGCTAACCCTAACCCTAACCCTAACACTATCCTAGGCCTGATGCTAACCGTAACACTAACACTATCCTAGGGCTGATGCTAACCCTAACCTTAACCCTAACACTATCCTAGGGCGGATGCTAACCCTAACCCTAACCCTAACACTATCCTAGGGCTGATGCTAACCGTAACACTAACACTATCCTAGGGCTGATGCTAATCCTAACCCTAACCCTAACATTATCCTAGGGCTGATGCTAACCCTAACCCTAACTCTAACAGTATCTTAGGGCTGAGGCTAACCCTAACCCTAACACTATCCTACGGCTGATGCTAACCCTAACCCTAACCCTAACACTATCCTAGGGCTGATGCTAACCCTAAACCTAACACTATCCTAGGCCTGATGCTAACCCTAACCCTAACCCTAACACTATCCTTGGGCTGATGCTAACCCTAACCCTAACACTATCCTAGGGCTGATGCTAACCCTAACCCTAACCCTAACACTATCCTAGGGCTGATGCTAACCCTAACCCTAACACTATCCTAGGCCGGATGATAACCCTAACCCTAACCCTAACACTATCCTAGGGCTGATGCTAACCCTAATGCTAAGCCTAACACTATCCTTGAACTGATGCTAACCCTAACCCTAACCCTAACACTATCCTAGGCCTGATGATAACCCTAACCCTAACCCTAACACTATCCTAGGGTTTATGTTAACCCTAACCCTAACACTATCCTAGGGCTGATGCTAACCCTAACCCTAAACCTAACACTATCCTAGGGCGGATGCTAACCCTAACCCTAACCCTAACACTATTATACGCCTGATGCTAACCCTAACACTAACACTATCCTAGGGCTGATGCTAACCCTAACCCTAACACTATCCTATGCCTGATGCTAACCCTAACCCTAACACTATCCTAGGCCTGATGCTAACCCTAACCCTAACACTATCCTAGGGCTGTTGCTAACCCTAACCCTAACCCTAACACTATCCTAGGCCTGATGCTAACCCTATCCTTAACCCTAACACTCTCCTAAGGCTGACGCTAACCCTAACCCTAACACTATCCTACGGCTGATGCTAACCCTAACCCTAACCCAAACACTATCCTAGGGTTGATGCTAACCCTAACCCTAACACTATCCTAGGGCTGATGCTAACCCTAACCCTAACCCTAACACTATCCTTGGGCTGATGCTAACCCTAACTCTAACACTATCCTCGGCCTGATGCTAACCCTAACCCTAACCCTAACACTATCCTAGGGCTGATGCTAACCCTAACCCTAACACTATCCTTGGGCTGATGCTAACCCTAACCCTAACCCTAACACTATCCTAGGGCAGATGCTAACCCTAACGCTAACCCTAACAATATCCTTGAACTGATGCTAACCCTAACCCTAACCCTAACACTATCCTAGGCCTGATGATAACCCTAACCCTAACCCTAACACTATCCTAGGGTTTATGTTAACCCTAACCCTAACACTATCCTAGGGCTGATGCTAACCCTAACCCTAACCCTAACACTATCCTAGGGCTGATGATAACCCTAACACTAACACTATCCTAGGGCTGATGCTAACCCTAACCCTAACCCTTAACATTATCCTAGGGCTGATGCTAACCCTAACCCTAACTCTAACACTATCTTAGGGCTGAGGCTAACCCTAACCCTAACACTATCCTACGGCTGATGCTAACCCTAACCCTAACCCTAACACTATCCTAGGGCTGATGCTAACCCTAACCCTAACACTATCCTAGGCCTGATGTTAACCCTAACCCTAACCCTAACACTATCCTAGGGCTGATGCTAACCCTAACCCTAACACTATCCTAGGGCTGATGCTAACCCTAACCCTAGCCATAACACTATCCTAGGGCTGATGCTAACCCTAACCCTAACACTATCCTAGGCCTGATGCTAACCCTAACCCTAACCCTAACACTATCCTAGGGCTGATGCTAACCCTAACCCTAACACTATCCTAGGGCTGATGCTAACCGTAACCCTAACGCTAACACTATCCTAGGGCTGATGCTAACCCTAACCCTAACACTATCCTAGGCCTGATGATAACCCTAACCCTAACCCTAACACTATCCTAGGGCTGATGCTAACCCTAACCGTAACACTATCCTAGGGCTGATGCTAACCCTAACCCTAACCCTAACACTATCCTAGGGCTGATGCTAACCCTAACCCTAACCCTAACACTATCCTAGGGCTGATGCTAAACTTAACCCTAACCCTAACACTATCCTAGGGCTGATTCTAAACGTAACCCTAACACTATCCTAGGCCTGATGCTAACCCATACCCTTACCATAACACTATCCTAGGGCTGATGCTAACACTAACCCTAACCCTAACAATAACCTAGGCCTGATGCTAACCCTATCCCTAACCCTAACACTCTGCTAGGGCTGAGGCTAACCCTAACCCTAACACTATCCTACGGGTGATGCTACCCCTAACCCTAACCCAAACACTATCCTAGGGTTGATGCTAACCCTAACCCTAACACTATGCTAGGGCTGATGCTAACCCTAACCCTAACCCTAACACTATCCTTGGGCTGATGCTAACCCTACCCCTAACACTATCCTGGGCCTGATGCTAACCCTAACCCTAACCCTAACACTATCCTAGGGCTGATGCTAACCCTAACCCTAACACTATCCTTGGGCTGAGGCTAACCCTAACCCTAACCGTAACACTATCCTAGGGCAGATGCTAAACCTAACGCTAACCCTAACACTATCCTTGAACGGATGCTAACCCTAACCCTAACCCTAAAACTATCCTAGGCCTCATGATAACCCTAACCCTAACCCTAACACTATCCTAGGGTTTATGTTAACCCTAACCCTAACACTATCCTAGGGCTCATGCTAACCCTAACCCTAACCCTAACACTATCCTAGGGCGGATGCTAACCCTAACTGTAACCCTAACACTATCCTAGGGCTGATGCTAACCCTAACAATAACACTATCCTAGGGCTGATGCTAAGCCTAACCCTAACCCTTAACATTATCCTAGTGCTGATGCTAACCCTAACCCTAACTCTAACACTATCTTAGGGCTGATTCTAACCCTAACCCTAACACTATCCTACGGCAGATGCTAAACCTAACCCTAAGCCTAACACTATCCTAGGGCTGATGCTAACCCTAACCCTAACACTATCCTAGGCCTGATGCTAACCCTAACACTAACCCTAACACTATCCTAGGGCTGATGCTAACCCTAACCCTAACACTATGCTAGGGCTGATGCTAACCCTAACCATAACCCTAACACTATCCTAGGGCTGATGCTAACCCTAAGCCAAACACTATCCTAGGCCTGATGATAACCCTAACCCTAACCCTAACACTATCCTAGGGCTGATGCTAACCCTAACCCTAACACTATCCTAGGGCTCATGCTAACCCTAACCCTAACCCTAACACTATCCTAGGGCTGATGCTAACCCTAACCCTAACACTATCCTAGGGCTGATGCTAACCCTAACCCCAACCCTAACATTATCCCAGGGCTGATGCAAACCCTAACCCTAACACTATCCTAGGGCTGATGCTAACCCTAACCCTAACCCTAACACTATCCTAGGGCTGATGCTAACCCTAACCCTAACCCTAACACTATCCTAGTGCTGATGCTAACCCTAACCCTAACACTATCCTAGGCCTGATGCTAACCCTAACCCTAACCCTAACCCTAACCCTAACCCTAATACTATCCTAGGGCTGATGCTAACCCTAACCCTAACCCTAACACTATCCTAGGGCTGACGCTAACCCTAACACTAACACTATCCTAGGGCTGATGCTAACCCTAACCCTACCGCTAACACTATCCTAGGGCTGATGCTAACCCTAACCCTAACGCTAACACTATCCTAGGGCTGAGGCTAACCCTAACCCTAACACTATCCTACGGCTGATGCTAATCCTAACCCTTACCCTAACACTATCCTAGGGCTGGTGCTAACCCTAACCCTAACCTTAACACTATCCTTGGGCTGATGCTAACTCTAACCCTAACACCATCCTGGGCCTGATGCTAACCCATACCCTAACCCTAACACTATCCTAGGGCTGATGCTAACCCTAACCCTAACACTATCCTTGTGCTGATGCTAACCCTAACCCTAACTCTAACACTATCCTAGGGCAGATGCTAACCCTAACGCTAACCCTAACACTATCCTTGAAATGATGCTAACCCTAACCCTAACCCTAACACTATCCTTGGCCTGATGATAACCCTAACCCTACCCCTAACACTATCCTAGGGTTTATGTTAACCTTAACCCTAACACTATCCTAGGGCTGATGCTAACCCTAACCTTAACCCTAACACTATCCTAGGGCGGATGCTAACCCTAACCCTAACCCTAACACTATCCTAGGGCTGATGCTAACCGTAACACTAACACTATCCTAGGGCTGATGCTAACCCTAACCTTAACCCTAACACTATCCTTGTGCTGATGCTAACCCTAACCCTAACCCTAACACTATCCTAGGGCAGATGCTAACCCTAACGCTAACCCTAACACTATCCTTGAACTGATGCTAACCCTAACCCTAACCCTAACACTATCCTAGGCCTGATGATAACCCTAACCCTAACCCTAACACTATCCTAGGTTTTATGTTAACCCTAACCCTAACACTATCCTAGGGCTGATGCTAACCCTAACCCTAACCCTAACACTATCCTAGGGCTGATGCTAACCCTAACCCTAACACTATCCTAGGGCTGATGCTAACCCTAACCCTAACCCTAACACTATCCTAGGGCTGATGCTAACCCTAACCCTAACACTATCCTAGGCCTGATGATAACCCTAACCCTAACCCTGACACTATCCTAGGGCTGATGCTAACCCTAACCCTAACACTATCCTAGGGCTGATGCTAACCCTAACGCTAACCCTAACACTATCCTTGAACTGATGCTAACCCTAACCCTAACCATAACACTATCCTAGGCCTGTTGATAACCCTAACCCTAACCCTAACACTATCCTAGGGTTTATGTAAACCCTAACCCTAACACTATCCTAGGGCTGATGCGAAACTTAACCATAAACCTAACACTATCCTAGGGCTGATGGTAACCCTAACCCTAGCCCTAACACTATCCTAGGGCTGATGCTAACCCTAACCCTAACACTATCCTAGGCCTGATGCTAACCCTAACCCTAACACTATCCTAGGGCTGATGCTAACCCTAACTCTAACCCTAACACTATCCTCGGCCTGATGCTAATCCTATCCCTAACCATAACACTCTCCTAGGGCTGAGGCTAACCCTAACCATAACACTATCCTAGGGCTGATGTTAACCCTAACCCTAACCTAAACAGTATCCTAGGGTTGATGCTAACCCTAACCCTAACACTATCCTAGGGCTGATGCTAACCCTAACCCTAACCCTAACACTATCCTAGGGCTGATGCTAACCCTAACCCTAACACTATCCTTGGGCTGATGCTAACCCTAACCCTAACCCTAACACTATCCTAGGGCAGATGCTAACCCTAACCCTAACCCTAACACTATCCTAGGCCTGATGCTAACCGTAACACTAACACTATCCTAGGGCTGATGCTAACCCTAACCTTAACCCTAACACTATCCTAGGGCGGATGCTAACCCTAACCCTAACCCTAACACTATCCTAGGGCTGATGCTAACCGTAACACTAACACTATCCTAGGGCTGATGCTAATCCTAACCCTAACCCTAACATTATCCTAGGGCTGATGCTAACCCTAACCCTAACTCTAACAGTATCTTAGGGCTGAGGCTAACCCTAACCCTAACACTATCCTACGGCTGATGCTAACCCTAACCCTAACCCTAACACTATCCTAGGGCATATGCTAACCCTAACCCTAACACTATCCTAGGCCTGATGCTAACCCTAACTCTAACCCTAACACTATCCTTGGGCTGATGCTAACCCTAACCCTAACACTATCCTAGGGCTGATGCTAACCCTAACCCTAACCCTAACACTATCCTAGGGCTGATGCTAACCCTAACCCTAACACTATCCTAGGCCTGATGATAACCCTAACCCTAACCCTAACACTATCCTAGGGCTGATGCTAACCCTAATGCTAACCCTAACACTATCCTTGAACTGATGCTAACCCTAACCCTAACCCTAACACTATCCTAGGCCTGATGATAACCCTAACCCTAACCCTAACACTATCCTAGGGTTTATGTTAACCCTAACCCTAACACTATCCTAGGGCTGATGCTAACCCTAACCCTAAACCTAACACTATCCTAGGGCGGATGCTAACCCTAACCCTAACCCTAACACTATTATAGGGCTGATGCTAACCCTAACACTAACACTATCCTAGGGCTGATGCTAACCCTAACCCTAACACTATCCTATGCCTGATGCTAACCGTAACCCTAACACTATATTAGGGCTGATGCTAACCCTAACCCTAACCCTAACACTATCCTTGAACTGATGCTAACCCTAACCCTAACCCTAACACTATCCTAGGCCTGATGATAACCCTAACCCTAACCCTAACACTATCCTAGGGTTTATGTTAACCCTAACCCTAACACTATCCTAGGGCTGATGCTAACCCTAACACTAACCCTAACACAATCCTAGGGCTGATGCTAACCCTAACCCTAACACTATCCTAGGGCTAATGCTAACCCTAACCCTAACCCTAACACTATCCTAGGGCTGATGCTAACCCTAACCCTAACACTATCCTAGGCCTGATGATAACCCTAACCCTAACCCTGACACTATCCTAGGGCTGATGCTAACCCTAACCCAAACACTATCCTAGGGCTGATGCTAACCCTAACGCTAACCCTAACACTATCCTTGAACTGATGCTAACCCTAACCCTAACCATAACACTATCCTAGGCCTGTTGATAACCCTAACCCTAACCCTAACACTATCCTAGGGTTTATGTAAACCCTAACCCTAACACTATCCTAGGGCTGATGCAAAACTTAACCATAAACCTAACACTATCCTAGGGCTGATGGTAACCCTAACCCTAGCCCTAACACTATCCTAGGGCTGATGCTAACCCTAACCCTAACACTATCCTAGGCCTGATGCTAACCCTAAACCTAATACTATCCTAGGGCTGATGTTAACCCTAACTCTAACCCTAACACTATCCTCGGCCTGATGCTAATCCTATCCCTAACCCTGAAACTCTCCTAGGGCTGAGGCTAACCCTAACCATAACACTATCCTAGGGCTGATGTTAACCCTAACCCTAACCTAAACAGTATCCCAGGGTTGATGCTAACCCTAACCCTAACACTATCCTAGGGCTGATGCTAACCCTAACCCTAATCCTAACACTATCCTAGGGCTGATGCTAACCCTAACCCTAACACTATCCTTGGGCTGATGCTAACCCTAACCCTAACCCTAACACTATCCTAGGGCAGATGCTAACCCTAACCCTAACCCTAACACTATCCTAGGCCTGATGCTAACCGTAACACTAACACTATCCTAGGGCTGATGCTAACCCTAACCTTAACCCTAACACTATCCTAGGGCGGATGCTAACCCTAACCCTAACCCTAACACTATCCTAGGGCTGATGCTAACCGTAACACTAACACTATCCTAGGGCTGATGCTAATCCTAACCCTAACCCTAACATTAACCTAGGGCTGATGCTAACCCTAACACTAACTCTAACACTATCTTAGGGCTGAGGCTAACCCTAACCCTAACACTATCCTACGGCTGATGCTAACCCTAACCCTAACCCTAACACTATCCTAGGGCTGATGCTAACCCTAACCCTAACACTATCCTAGGCCTGATGCTAACCCTAACCCTAACCCTAACACTATCCTTGGGCTGATGCTTACCCTAACCCTAACACTATCCTAGGGCTGATGCTAACCCTAACCCTAACCCTAACACTATCCTAGGGCTGATGCTAACCCTAACCCTAACACTATCCTAGGGCTGATGCTAAACCTAACCATAACCCTAACGCTATCCTAGGGCTGATGCTAACCCTAACCCTAACCCTAACACTATCCTAGGGCTGATGCTAACCCTAACCCTAACACTATCCTAGGCCTGATGCTAACCGTAACCCTAACACTATCCTAGGGCTGATGCTAACCCTAACCCTAACCCTAACACTATCCTAGGCCTGATGCTAACCCTATCCCTAACCCTTACACTCTCCTAGGGCTGAGGCTAACCCTAACCCTAACCCTAACACTATCCTAGGGTTTATGTTAACCCTAACCCTAACACTATCCTAGGGCTGATGCTAAACCTAATTATAACCCTAACACTATCCTAGGGCTGATGCTAACCCTAACTCTAACCCTAACACTATCCTAGGGCTGATGCTAACCCTAACTCTAACACTATCCTAGGCCTGATGCTAACCCTAACCCTAACACTATCCTAGGGCTGATGCTAACCCTAACCCTAACCCTAACACTATCCTAGGCCTGATGCTAACCCTATCCCTAACCCTAACACTCTCCTAGGGCTGAGGCTAACACTAACCCTAACACTGTCCTAAGGCTGATGCTAACCCTAACCTTAACCCTAACACTATCCTAGGGCTGATGCTAACCCTAACCCTAACACTATCCTAGGCCTCATGCTAACCCTAACCCTAACCCTAACACTATCCTAGGGCTGATGCTAACCCTAACCCTAACACTATCCTAGGGCTGATGCTAACCATAACCCTAACGCTAACACTATCCTAGGGCTGATGCTAACCCTAACCCTAACACTATCCTAGGCCTGATGATAACCCTAACCCTAACCCTAACACTATCCTAGGGCTGATGCTAACCCTAACCGTAACACTATCCTAGGGCTGATGCTAACCCTAACCCTAACCCTAACACTATCCTAGGGCTGATGTTAACCCTAACCCTAACCCTAACACTATCCTAGGGCTGATGCTAAACTTAACCCTAACACTAACACTATCCTAGGGCTGATTCTAACCGTAACCCTAACACTATCCTAGGCCTGATGCTAACCCTTACCCTTACCATAACACTATCCTAGGGCTTATGCTAAACCTAACCATAACCCTAACACTATCCTAGGGCTGATGCTAACCCTAACCCTAACCCTAACACTATCCTAGGGCTGATGCTAACCCTAACCCTAACACTATCCTAGGCCTGATGCTAACCCTAACCCTAACACTATCCTAGGGCTGATGCTAACCCTAACCCTAACCCTAACACTCTGCTAGGGCTGAGGCTAACCCTAACCCTAACACTATCCTACGGGTGATGCTAACCCTAACCCTAACCCAAGCATTATCCTAGGGTTGATGCTAACCCTAACCCTAACACTATGCTAGGGCTGATGCTAACCCTAACCCTAACCCTAACACTATCCTTGGGCTGATGCTAACCCTACCCCTAACACTATCCTGGGCCTGATGCTAACCCTAACCCTAACCCTAACACTATCCTAGGGCTGATGCTAACCCTAACCCTAACACTATCCTTGGGCTGATGCTAACCCTAACCCTAACCGTAACACTATCCTAGGGCAGATGCTAACCCTAACGCTAACCCTAACACTATCCTTGAATGGATGCTAAAACTAACCCTAACCCTAAAACTATCCTAGGCCTGATGATAACCCTAACCCTAACCCTAACACTATCCTAGGGTTTATGTTAACCCTAACCCTAACACTATCCTAGGGCTGATGCTAACCGTAACCCTAACCCTAACACTATCCTAGGGCGGATGCTAACCCTAACCCTAACCCTAACACTATCCTAGGGCTGATGCTAACCCTAACAATAACACTATCCTAGGGCTGATGCTAACCCTAACCCTAACCTTTAACATTATCCTAGGGCTGATGCTAACCCTAACCCTAACCCTAACACTATCCTAGGAGTGATGCTAACCCTAACCCTAACACTATGCTAGGGCTGATGCTAACCCTAACCCTAACCCTAACACTATCCTAGGGCTGATGCTAACCTTAAAACTAACACTATCCTAGGCCTGATGATAACCCTAACCCAAACCCTAACACTATCCTAGGGCTGATGCTAACCCTAACCCTTACCCTAACACTATCCTAGGGCTCATGCTAACCCTAACCCTAACCCTAACACTATCCTAGGGCTGATACTAACCCTAACCCTAACACTATCTTAGGCCTGATGCTAACCCTAACCCTAACCCTAACCCTAACCCTAACCCTAATACTATCCTAGGGCTGATGCTAACCCTAACCCTAACCCTAACAGTATCCTAGGGCTGACGCTAACCCTAACACTAACACTATCCTAGGGCTGATGCTAACCCTAACCCTACCGCTAACACTATCCTAGGGCTGATGCTAACCCTAACCCTAACGCTAACACTATCCTAGGGCTGAGGCTAACCCTAACCCTAACACTATCCTACGGCTGATGCTAATCCTAACCCTAACCCTAACACTATCCTAGGGCTGGTGCTAACCCTAACCCTAACCTTAACACTATCCTCGGGCTGATGCTAACTCTAACCCTAACACCATCCTGGGCCTGATGCTAACCCATACCCTAACCCTAACACTATCCTAGGGCTGATGCTAACCCTAACCCTAACACTATCCTTGGGCTGATGCTAACCCTAACCCTAACCCTAACACTATCCTAGGGCAGATGCTAACCCTAACGCTAACCCTAACACTATCCTTGAACGGATGCTAACCCTAACGCTAAATCTAACACTATCCTTGGCCTGATGATAACCCTAACCCTACCCCTAACACTATCCTAGGGTTTATGTTAACCTTAACACTAACACTATCCTAGGGCTGATGCTAACCCTAAGCTTAACCCTAACACTATCCTAGGGCGGATGCTAACCCTAACCCTAACCCTAACACTATCCTAGGGCTGATGCTAACCGTAACACTAACACTATCCTAGGGCTGATGCTAATCCTAACCCTAACCCTAACATTATCCTAGGGCTGATGCTAACCCTAACCCTAACTCTAACAGTATCTTAGGGCTGAGGCTAACCCTAACCCTAACACTATCCTACGGCTGATGCTAACCCTAACCCTAACCTTAACACTATCCTAGGGCTGATGCTAACCCTAACCCTAACACTATCCTAGGCCTGATGCTAACCCTAACCCTAACCCTAACACTATCCTTGGGCTGATGCTAACCCTAACCCTAACACTATCCTAGGGCTGATGCTAACCCTAACCCTAACCCTAACACTATCCTAGGGCTGATGCTAACCCTAACCCTAACACTATCCTAGGCCTGATGATAACCCTAACCCTAACCCTAACACTATCCTAGGGCTGATGCTAACCCTAATGCTAACCCTAACACTATCCTTGAACTGATGCTAACCCTAACCCTAACCCTAACACTATCCTAGGCCTGATGATAACCCTAACCCTAACCCTAACACTATCCTAGGGTTTATGTTAACCCTAACCCTAACACTATCCTAGGGCTGATGCTAACCCTAACCCTAAACCTAACACTATCCTAGGGCGGATGCTAACCCTAACCCTAACCCTAACATTATCCTAGGGCTGATGCTAACCCTAACACTAACACTATCCTAGGGCTGATGCTAACCCTAACCCTAACACTATCCTAGGCCTGATGCTAACCCTAACCCTAACACTATCCTAGGGCTGATGCTAACCCTAACCCTAACCCTAACACTATCCTAGGCCTGATGCTAACCCTATCCCTAACCCTAACACTCTCCTAAGGCTGACGCTAACCCTAACCCTAACACTATCCTAGGGCTGATGCTAACCCTAACCCTAACCCAAACACTATCCTAGGGTTGATGCTAACCCGAACCCTAACACTATCCTAGGGCTGATGCTAACCCAAACCCTAACCCTAACACTATCCTTGGGCTGATGCTAACCCTAACTCTAACACTATCCTGGGCCTGATGCTAACCCTAACCCTAACCCTAACACTATCCTAGGGCTGATGCTAACCCTAACCCTAACACTATCCTTGGGCTGATGCTAACCCTAACCCTAACCCTAATACTATCCTAGGGCTGATGCTAACCCTAACCCTAACCCTAACAGTATCCTAGGGCTGACGCTAACCCTAACACTAACACTATCCTAGGGCTGATGCTAACCCTAACCCTACCGCTAACACTATCCTAGGGCTGATGCTAACCCTAACCCTAACGCTAACACTATCCTAGGGCTGAGGCTAACCCTAACCCTAACACTATCCTACGGCTGATGCTAATCCTAACCCTAACCCTAACACTATCCTAGGGCTGGTGCTAACCCTAACCCTAACCTTAACACTATCCTCGGGCTGATGCTAACTCTAACCCTAACACCATCCTGGGCCTGATGCTAACCCATACCCTAACCCTAACACTATCCTAGGGCTGATGCTAACCCTAACCCTAACACTATCCTTGGGCTGATGCTAACCCTAACCCTAACCCTAACACTATCCTAGGGCAGATGCTAACCCTAACGCTAACCCTAACACTATCCTTGAACTGATGCTAACCTTAACCCTAACCCTAACACTATCCTTGGCCTGATGATAACCCTAACCCTACCCCTAACACTATCCTAGGGTTTATGTTAACCTTAACCCTAACACTATCCTAGGGCTGATGCTAACCCTAAGCTTAACCCTAACACTATCCTAGGGCGGATGCTAACCCTAACCCTAACCCTAACACTATCCTAGGGCTGATGCTAACCGTAACACTAACACTATCCTAGGGCTGATGCTAATCCTAACCCTAACACTAACATTATCCTAGGGCTGATGCTAACCCTAACCCTAACTCTAACAGTATCTTAGGGCTGAGGCTAACCCTAACCCTAACACTATCCTACGGCTGATGCTAACCCTAACCCTAACCTTAACACTATCCTAGGGCTGATGCTAACCCTAACCCTAACACTATCCTAGGCCTGATGCTAACCCTAACCCTAACCCTAACACTATCCTTGGGCTGATGCTAACCCTAACCCTAACACTATCCTAGGGCTGATGCTAACCCTAACCCTAACCCTAACACTATCCTAGGGCTGATGCTAACCCTAACCCTAACACTATCCTAGGCCTGATGATAACCCTAACCCTAACCCTAACACTATCCTAGGGCTGATGCTAACCCTAATGCTAACCCTAACACTATCCTTGAACTGATGCTAACCCTAACCCTAACCCTAACACTATCCTAGGCCTGATGATAACGCTAACCCTAACCCTAACACTATCCTAGGGTTTATGTTAACCCTAACCCTAACACTATCCTAGGGCTGATGCTAACCCTAACCCTAAACCTAACACTATCCTAGGGCGGATGCTAACCCTAACCCTAACCCTAACATTATCCTAGGGCTGATGCTAACCCTAACACTAACACAATCCTAGGGCTGATGCTAACCCTAACCCTAACACTATCCTAGGCCTGATGCTAACCCTAACCCTAACACTATCCTAGGGCTGATGCTAACCCTAACCCTAACCCTAACACTATCCTAGGCCTGATGCTAACCCTATCCCTAACCCTAACACTCTCCTAAGGCTGACGCTAACCCTAACCCTAACACTATCCTAGGGCTGATGCTAACCCTAACCCTAACCCAAACACTATCCTAGGGTTGATGCTAACCCGAACCCTAACACTATCCTAGGGCTGATGCTAACCCTAACCCTAACCCTAACACTATCCTTGGGCTGATGCTAACCCTAACTCTAACACTATCCTGGGCCTGATGCTAACCCTAACCCTAACCCTAACACTATCCTTGAACTGATGCTAACCCTAACCCTAACCCTAACACTATCCTAGGCCTGATGATAACCCTAACCCTAACCCTAACACTATCCTAGGGTTTATGTTAACCCTAACCCTAACACTATCCTAGGGCTGAGGCTAACCCTAACCCTAACCCTAACACTATCCTAGGGCTGATGATAACCCTAACACTAACACTATTCTAGGGCTGATGCTAACCCTAACCCTAACCCTTAACATTATCCTAGGGCTGATGCTAACCCTAACCCTAACTCTAACACTATCTTAGGGCTGAGGCTAACCCTAACCCTAACACTATCCTACGGCTGATGCTAACCCTAACCCTAACCCTAACACTATCCTAGGGCTGATGCTAACCCTAAGCCTAACACTATCCTAGGCCTGATACTAACCCTAACCCTAACCCTAACACTATCCTAGGGCTGATGCTAACCCTAAACCTAACACTATCCTAGGGCTGATGCTAACCCTAACCCTAACCATAACACTATCCTAGGGCTGATGCTAACCCTAACCCTAACACTATCCTAGGCCTGATGATAACCCTAACCCTAACCCTGACACTATCCTCGGGCTGATGCTAACCCTAACCCTAACACTATCCTAGGGCTGATGCTAACCCTAACGCTAACCCTAACACTATCCTTGAACTGATGCTAACCCTAACCCTAACCATAACACTATCCTAGGCCTGTTGATAACCCTAACCCTAACCCTAACACTATCCTAGGGTTTATGTTAACCCTAACCATAACACTATCCTAGGGCTGATGCGAAACTTAACCATAAACCTAACACTATCCTAGGGCTGATGGTAACCCTAACCCTAGCCCTAACACTATCCTAGGGCTGATGCTAACCCTAACCCTAACACTATCCTAGGCCTGATGCTAACCCTAACCCTAACACTATCCTAGGGCTGATGCTAACCCTAACTCTAACCCTAACACTATCCTCGGCCTGATGCTAACCCTATCCCTAACCCTAACACTCTCCCAGGGCTGAGGCTAACCCTAACCATAACACTATCCTAGGGCTGATGTTAACCCTAACCCTAACCTAAACACTATCCTAGGGTTGATGCTAACCCTAACCCTAACACTATCCTAGGGCTGATGCTAACCCTAACCCTAACCCTAACACTATCCTAGGGCTGATGCTAACCCTAACCCTAACACTATCCTTGGGCTGATGCTAACCCTAACCCTAACCCTAACACTATCCTAGGGCAGATGCTAACCCTAACCCTAACCCTAACACTATCCTAGGCCTGATGCTAACCGTAACACTAACACTATCCTAGGGCTGATGCTAACCCTAACCTTAACCCTAACACTATCCTAGGGCGGATGTTAACCCTAACCCTAACACTATCCTAGGCCTAATGCTAACCCTAACCCTAACCCTAACACTATCCTAGGGCTGATGCTAACCCTAACCCTAACACTATCCTAGGGCTGATGCTAACCGTAACCCTAACGCTAACACTATCCTAGGGCTGATGCTAACCCTAACCCTAACACTATCCTAGGCCTGATGATAACCCTAACCCTAACCCTAACACTATCCTAGGGCTGATGCTAACCCTAACCGTAACACTATCCTAGGGCTGATGCTAACCCTAACCCTAACCCTAACACTATCCTAGGGCTGATGCTAACCCTAACCCTAACCCTAACACTATCCTAGGGCTGATGCTAAACTTAACCCTAACCCTAACACTATCCTAGGGCTGATTCTAACCGTAACCCTAACACTATCCTAGGCCTGATGCTAACCCTTACCCTTACCATAACACTATCCTAGGGCTTATGCTAAACCTAACCATAACCCTAACACTATCCTAGGGCTGATGCTAACCCTAACCCTAACCCTAACACTATCCTAGGGCTGATGCTAACCCTAACCCTAACACTATCCTTGGCCTGATGCTAACCCTAACCCTAACACTATCCTAGGGCTGATGCTAACCCTAACCCTAACCCTAACACTAACCTAGGCCTGATGCTAACCCTATCCCTAACCCTAACACTCTGCTAGGGCTGAGGCTAACCCTAACCCTAACACTATCCTACGGGTGATGCTACCCCTAACCCTAACCCAAACACTATCCTAGGGTTGATGCTAACCCTAACCCTAACACTATGCTAGGGCTGATGCTAACCCTAACCCTAACTCTAACACTATCCTTGGGCTGATGCTAACCCTACCCCTAACACTATCCTGGGCCTGATGCTAACCCTAACCCTAACCCTAACACTATCCTGGGGCTGATGCTAACCCTAACCCTAACACTATCCTTGGGCTGATGCTAACCCTAACCCTAACCGTAACACTATCCTAGGGCAGATGCTAACCCTAACGCTAACCCTAACACTATCCTTGAACGGATGCTAACCCTAACCCTAACCCTAAAACTATCCTAGGCCTGATGATAACCCTAACCCTAACCCTAACACTATCCTAGGGTTTATGTTAACCCTAACCCTAACACTATCCTAGGGCTCATGCTAACCCTAACCCTAACCCTAACACTATCCTAGGGCGGATGCTAACCCTAACCGTAACCCTAACACTATCCTAGGGCTGATGCTAACCCTAACAATAACACTATCCTAGGGCTGATGCTAACCCTAACCCTAACCCTTAACATTATCCTAGGGCTGATGCTAACCCTAACCCTAACTCTAACACCATCTTAGGGCTGAGGCTAACCCTAACTCTAACACTATCCTACGGCAGATGCTAACCCTAACCCTAACCCAAACACTATCCTAGGGTTGATGCTAACCCTAACCCTAACACTATCCTAGGGCTGATGCTAACCCTAACCCTAACCCTAACACTATCCTTGGGCTGATGCTAACCCTAACTCTAACACTATCCTGGGCCTGATGCTAACCCTAACCCTAACCCTAACACTATCCTAGGGCTGATGCTAACCCTAACCCTAACACTATCCTTGGGCTGATGCTAGCCCTAACCCTAACCCTAACACTATCCTAGGGCAAATGCTAACCCTAACGCTAAACCTAACACTATCCTTGAACTGATGCTAACCCTAACCCTAACCCTAACACTATCCTAGGCCTGATGATAACCCTAACCCTAACCCTAACACTATCCTAGGGTTTATGTTAACCCTAAACCTAACACTATCCTAGGGCTGATGCTAACCCTAACCCTAACCCTAACACTATCCTAGGGCTGATGATAACCCTAACACTAACACTATCCTAGGGCTGATGCTAACCCTAACCCTAACCCTTAACATTATCCTAGGGCTGATGCTAACCCTAACCCTAACTCTAACACTATCTTAGGGCTGAGGCTAACCCTAACCCTAACACTATCCTACGGCTGATGCTAACCCTAACCCTAACCCTAACACTATCCTAGGGCTGATGCTAACCCTAACCCTAACACTATCCTAGGCCTGATGCTAACCCTAACCCTAACCCTAACACTATCCTAGGGCTGATGCTAACCCTAACCCTAGCACTATCCTAGGGCTGATGCTAACCCTAACCCTAACCATAACACTATCCTAGGGCTGATGCTAACCCTAACCCTAACACTATCCTAGGCCTGATGATAACCCTAACCCTAACCCTGACACTATCCTAGGGCTGATGCTAACCCTAACCCTAACACTATCCTAGGGCTGATGCTAACCCTAACGCTAACCCTAACACTATCCTTGAACTGATGCTAACCCTAACCCTAACCATAACACTATCCTAGGCCTGTTGATAACCCTAACCCTAACCCTAACACTATCCTAGGGTTTATGTTAACCCTAACCCTAACACTATCCTAGGGCTGATGCGAAACTTAACCATAAACCTAACACTATCCTAGGGCTGATGGTAACCCTAACCCTAGCCCTAACACTATCCTATTGCTGATGACAACCCTAACCCTAACACTATCCTAGGCCTGATGCTAACCCTAACCCTAACACTATCCTAGGGCTGATGCTAACCCTAACTCTAACCCTAACACTATCCTCGGCCTGATGCTAACCCTATCCCTAACCCTAACACTCTCCTAGGGCTGAGGCTAACCCTAACCTTAACACTATCCTAGGGCTGATGTTAACCTTAACCCTAACCTAAACACTATCCTAGGGTTGATGCTAACCCTAACCCTAACACTATCTTGGGCTGATGCTAACCCTAACCCTAACCCTAACACTATCCTAGGGCTGATGCTAACCCTAACCCTAACACTATCCTTGGGCTGATACTAACCCTAACCCTAACCCTAACACTATCCTAGGGCAGATGCTAACCCTAACCCTAACCCTAACACTATCCTAGGCCTGATGCTAACCGTAACACTAACACTATCCTAGGGCTGATGCTAACCCTAACCTTAACCCTAACACTATGCTAGGGCGGATGCTATCCCTAACCCTAACACTATCCTAGGCCTGATGCTAACCCTAACCCTAACCCTAACACTATCCTAGGGCTGATGCTAACCCTAACCCTAACACTATCCTAGGGCTGATGCTAACCGTAACCCTAACGCTAACACTATCCTAGGGCTGATGCTAACCCTAACCCTAACACTATCCTAGGCCTGATGATAACCCTAACCCTAACCCTAACACTATCCTAGGGCTGATGCTAACCCTAACCGTAACACTATCCTAGGGCTGATGCTAACCCTAACCCTAACCCTAACACTATCCTAGGGCTGATGCGAAACTTAACCATAAACCTAACACTATCCTAGGGCTGATGGTAACCCTAACCCTAGCCCTAACACTATCCTAGGGCTGATGCTAACCCTAACCCTAACACTATCCTAGGCCTGATGCTAACCCTAACCCTAACACTATCCTAGGGCTGATGCTAACCCTAACTCTAACCCTAACACTATCCTCGGCCTGATGCTAACCCTATCCCTAACCCTAACACTCTCCTAGGGCTGAGGCTAACCCTAACCATAACACTATCCTAGGGCTGATGTTAACCCTAACCCTAACCTAAACACTATCCTAGGGTTGATGCTAACCCTAACCCTAACACTATCCTAGGGCTGATGCTAACCCTAACCCTAACCCTAACACTATCCTAGGGCTGATGCTAACCCTAACCCTAACACTATCCTTGGGCTGATGCTAACCCTAACCCTAACCCTAACACTATCCTAGGGCAGATGCTAACCCTAACCCTAACCCTAACACTATCCTAGGCCTGATGCTAACCGTAACAATAACACTATCCTAGGGCTGATGCTAACCCTAACCTTAACCCTAACACTATCCTAGGGCGGATGCTATCCCTAACCCTAACAATATCCTAGGCCTGATGCTAACCCTAACCCTAACCCTAACACTATCCTAGGGCTGATGCTAACCCTAACCCTAACACTATCCTAGGGCTGATGCTAACCGTAACCCTAACGCTAACACTATCCTAGGGCTGATGCTAACCCTAACCCTAACACTATCCTAGACCTGATGATAACCCTAACCATAACCCTAACACTATCCTAGGGCTTATGCTAACCCTAACCGTAACACTATCCTAGGGTTGATGCTAACCCTAACCCTAACCCTAACACTATCCTAGGGCTGATGCTAACCCTAACCCTAACCCTAACACTATCCTAGGGCTGATGCTAAACTTAACCCTAACCCTAACACTATCCTAGGGCTGATTCTAACCGTAACCCTAACACTATCCTAGGCCTGATGCTAACCCTTACCCTTACCATAACACTATCCTAGGGCTTATGCTAAACCTAACCATAACCCTAACACTATCCTAGGGCTGATGCTAACCCTAACCCTAACCCTAACACTATCCTAGGTCTGATGCTAACCCTAACCCTAACACTATCCTTGGCCTGATGCTAACCCTAACCCTAACACTATCCTAGGGCTGATGCTAACCCTAACCCTAACCCTAACACTAACCTAGGCCTGATGCAAACCCTATCCCTAACCCTAACACTCTGCTAGGGCTGAGGCTAACCCTAACCCTAACACTATCCTACGGGTGATGCTACCCCTAACCCTAACCCAAACACTATCCTAGGGTTGATGCTAACCCTAACCCGAACACTATGCTAGGGCTGATGCTAACCCTAACCCTAACCCTAACACTATCCTTGGGCTGATGCTAACCCTACCCCTAACACTATCCTGGGCCTGATGCTAACCCTAACCCTAACCGTAACACTATCCTAGGGCAGATGCTAACCCTAACGCTAACCCTAACACTATCCTTGAACGGATGCTAACCCTAACCCTAACCCTAAAACTATCCTAGGCCTGATGATAACCCTAACCCTAACCCTAACACTATCCTAGGGTTTATGTTAACCCTAACCCTAACACTATCCTAGGGCTCATGCTAACCCTAACCCTAACCCTAACACTATCCTAGGGCTGATGCTAACCCTAACAATAACACTATCCTAGGGCTGATGCTAACCCTAACCCTAACCCTTAACATTATCCTAGGGCTGATGCTAACCCTAACCCTAACTCTAACACTATCTTAGGGCTGAGGCTAACCCTAACCCTAACACTATCCTACGGCAGATGCTAACCCTAACCCTAACCCTAACACTATCCTAGGGCTGATGCTAACCCTAACCCTAACACTATCCTAGGCCTGATGCTAACCCTAACCCTAACCCTAACACTATCCTAGGGCTGATGCTAACCCTAACTCTAACACTATGCTAGGGCTGATGCTAACCCTAACCCTAACCCTAACACTATCCTAGGGCTGATGCTAACCCTAACCCTAACACTATCCTAGGCCTGATGATAACCCTAACCCTAACCCTAACACTATCCTAGGGCTGATGCTAACCCTAACCCTAACTCTATCCTAGGGCTCATGCTAACCCTATCCCTAACCCTAACACTATCCTAGGGCTGATGCTAACCCTGACCCTAACACTATCCTAGGGCTGATGCTAACCCTAACCCTAACCCTAACATTATCCCAGGGCTGATGCAAACCCTAACCCTAACACTATCCTAGGGCTGATGCTAACCCTAACCCTAACCCTAACACTATCCTAGGGCTGATGCTAACCCTAACCCTAACCCTAACACTATCCTAGGGCTGATGCTAACCCTAACCCTAACACTATCCTAGTCCTGATGCTAACCCTAACCCTAACCCTAACCCTAACCCTAACACTAATACTATCCTAGGGCTGATGCTAACCCTAACCCTAACCCTAACACTACCCTAGGGCTGACGCTAACCCTAACACTAACACTATCCTAGGGCTGATGCTAACCCTAACCCTACCGCTAACACTATCCTAGGGCTGATGCTAACCCTAAACCTAACGCTAACACTATCCTAGGGCTGAGGCTAACCCTAACCCTAACACTATCCTACGGCTGATGCTAATCCTAACCCTTACCCTAACACTATCCTAGGGCTGGTGCTAACCCTAACCGTAACCTTAACACTATCCTTGGGCTGATGCTAACACTAACCCTAACACCATCCTGGGCCTGATGCTAACCCATACCCTAACCCTAACACTATCCTAGGGCTGATGCTAACCCTAACCCTAACACTATCCTTGGGCTGATGCTAACCCTAACCCTAACCCTAACACTATCCTAGGGCAGATGCTAACCCTAACGCTAACCCTAACACTATCCTTGAACTGATGCTAACCCTAACCCTAACCCTAACACTATCCTTGGCCTGATGATAACCCTAACCCTACCCCTAACACTATCCTAGGGTTTATGTTAACCTTAACCCTAACACTATCCTAGGGCTGATGCTAACCCTAACCTTAACCCTAACACTATCCTAGGGCGGATGCTAACCCTAACCCTAACCCTAACACTATCCTAGGGCTGATGCTAACCGTAACACTAACACTATCCTAGGGCTAATGCTAATCCTAACCCTAACCCTAACATTATCCTAGGGCTGATGCTAACCCTAACCCTAACCCTAACACTATCCTAGGGCTGATGCTAACCCTAACCCAAACACTATCCTAGGCCTGATGCTAACCCTAACCCTAACCCTAACCCTAACACTATCCTAGGGCTGATGCTAACCCTAACCCTAACACTATCCTAGGCCTGACGATAACCCTAACCCTAACCCTAACACTATCCTAGGACTGATGCTAACCCTAATGCTAACCCTAACACTATCCTTGAACTGATGCTAACCCTAACCCTAACCCTAACACTGTCCTAGGCCTGATGATAACCTTAACCCTAACCCTAACACTATCCTAGGGTTTATGTTAACCCTAACCCTAACACTATCCTAGGGCTGATGCTAACCCTAACCCTAAACCTAACACTATCCTAGGGCGGATGCTAACCCTAATCCTAACCCTAACACTATCCTAGGGCTGATGCTAACCCTAACACTAACACTATCCTAGGGCTGATGCTAACCCTAACCCTAACACTATCCTAGGCCTGATGCTAACCCTAACCCTAACACTATCCTAGGGCTGATGCTAACCCTAACCCTAACCCTAACACTATCCTAGGCCTGATGCTAACCCTATCCCTAACCCTAACACTCTCCTAAGGCTGAGGCTAACCCTAACCCTAACACTATCCTACGGCTGATGCTAACCCTAACCCTAACCCAAACACTATCCTAGGGTTGATGCTAACCCTAATCCTAACACTATCCTAGGGCTGATGCTAACCCTAACCCTAACCCTAACACTATCCTTGGGCTGATGCTAACCCTAACTCTAACACTATCCTGGGCCTGATGCTAACCCTAACCCTAACCCTAACACTATCCTAGGGCTCATGCTAACCCTAACCCTAACACTATCCTTGGGCTGATGCTAACCCTAACCGTATCCCTAACACTATCCTAGGGCAGATGCTAACCCTAACGCTAACCCTAACACTATCCTTGAACTGATGCAAACCCTAACCCTAACCCTAACACTATCCTAGGCCTGATGATAACCCTAACCCTAACCCTAACACTATCCTAGGGTTTATGTTAACCCTAACCCTAACACTATCCTAGGGCTGATGCTAACCCTAACCCTAACCCTAACACTATCCTAGGGCTGATGATAACCCTAACACTAAACACTATCCTAGGGCTGATGCTAACCCTAACCCTAACCCTTAACATTATCCTAGGGCTGATGCTAACCCTAACCCTAACTCTAACACTATCTTAGGGCTGAGGTTAACCCTCACCCTAACACTATCCTACGGCTGATGCTAACCATAACCCTAACCCTAACACTATCCTAGGGCTGATGCTAACCCTAACCCTAACACTATCCTAGGCCTGATGCTAACCCTAACCCTAACCCTAACACTATCCTAGGGCTGATGCTAACCCTAACCCTAACACTATCCTAGGGCTGATGCTAACCCTAACCCTAACACTATCCTAGGCCTGATGATAACCCTAACCCTAACCCTGACACTATGCTAGGGCTGATGCTAACCCTAACCCTAACACTATCCTAGGGCTGATGCTAACCCTAACGCTAACCCTAACACTATCCTTGAACTGATGCTAACCCTAACCCTAACCATAACACTATCCTAGGCCTGTTGATAACCCTAACCCTAACCCTAACACTATCCTAGGGTTTAGGTAAACCCTAACCCTAACACTATCCTAGGGCTGATGGTAACCCTAACCCTAGCCCTAACACTATCCTAGGGCTGATGCTAACCCTAACCCTAACACTATCCTAGGCCTGATGCTAACCCTAACCCTAACACTATCCTAGGGCTGATGCTAACCCTAACTCTAACCCTAACACTATCCTCGGCCTGATGCTAACCCTATCCTTAACCCTAACACTCTCTTAGGGCTGAGGCTAACCCTAACCATAACACTATCCTTGGGCTGATGTTAACCCTAACCCTAACCTAAACACTATCCTAGGGTTGATGCTAACCCTAACCCTAACACTATCCTAGGGCTGATGCTAACCCTAACCCTAACCTTAACACTATCCTAGGGCTGATGCTAACCCTAACCCTAACACTATCCTTGGGCTGATGCTAACCCTAACCCTAACCCTAACACTATCCTAGGCCTGATGCTAACCGTAACACTAACACAATCCTAGGGCTGATGCTAACCCTAACCTTAACCCTAACACTATCCTAGGGCGGATGCTAACCCTAACCCTAACCCTAACACTATCCTAGGGCTGATGCTAACCGTAACACTAACACTATCCTAGGGCTGATGCTAATCCTAACCCTAACCCTAACATTATCCTAGGGCTGATGCTAACCCTAACCCTAACTCTAACACTATCTTAGGGCTGAGGCTAACCCTAACCCTAACACTATCCTACGGCTGATGCTAACCCTAACCCTAACCCTAACACTATCCTAGGGCTGATGCTAACCCTAACCCTAACACTATCCTAGGCCTGATGCTAACCCTAACCCTAACCCTAACACTATCCTTGGGCTGATGCTTACCCTAACCCTAACACTATCCTAGGGCTGATGCTAACCCTAACCCTAACCCTAACACTATCATAGGGCTGATGCTAACCCTAACCCTAACACTATCCTAGGCCTGATGATAACCCTAACCCTAACCCTAACACTATCCTAGGGCTGATGCTAACCCTAGCCCTAACACTATCCTAGGGCTGATGCTAAACCTAACCATAACCCTAACGCTATCCTTGGGCTGATGCTAACCCTAACCCTAACCCTAACACTATCCTAGGGCTGATGCTAACCCTAACCCTAACACTATCCTAGGCCTGATGCTAACCGTAACCGTAACACTATCCTAGGGCTGATGCTAAGCCTAACCCTAACCCTAAGACTATCCTAGGCCTTATGCTAACCCTATCCCTAACCCTTACACTCTCCTCGGGCTGAAGCTAACCCTAACCCTAACCCTAACACTATCCTAGGGTTTATGTTAACCCTAACCCTAACACTATCCTAGGGCTGATGCTAAACCTAACTATAACCCTAACACTATCCTAGGGCTGATGCTAACCCTAACTCTAACACTATCCTAGGCCTGATGCTAACCCTAACCCTAACACTATCCTAGGGCTGATGCTAACCCTAACCCTAACCCTAACACTATCCTAGGCCTGATGCTAACCCTATCCCTAACCCTAACACTCTCCTAGGGCTGAGGCTAACCCTAACCCTAACACTATCCTAGGGCTGATGCTAACCCTAACCCTAACCCAAACACTATCCTAGGGTTGATGCTAACCCTAACCCTAACACTATCCTAGGGCTGACGCTAACCCTAACCCTAACCCTAACACTATCCTAGGGCTGATGCGAACCCTAACCCTAACCCTAACACTATGGTAGGACTGATGCTAACCCTAACCCTAACTCTAACACTATCTTAGGGCTGAGGCTAACCCTAACCCTTACACTGTCCTAAGGCTGATGCTAACCCTAACCTTAACCCTAACACTATCCTAGGGCTGATGCTAACCCTAACCCTAACACTATCCTAGGCCTGATGCTAACCCTAACCCTAACCCTAACACTATCCTAGGGCTGATGCTAACCCTAACCCTAACACTATCCTAGGGCTGATGCTAACCATAACCCTAACGCTAACACTATCCTAGGGCTGATGCTAACCCTAACCCTAACACTATCCTAGGCCTGATGATAACCCTAACCCTAACCCTAACACTATCCTAGGGCTGATGCTAACCCTAATCGTAACACTATCCTAGGGCTGATGCTAACCCTAACCCTAACCCTAACACTATCCTAGGGCTGATGCTAACCCTAACCCTAACCCTAACACTATCCTAGGGCTGATGCTAAACTTAACCCTAAGCCTAACACTATCCTAGGGCTGATTCTAACCGTAACCCTAACACTATCCTAGGCCTGATGCTAACCCTTACCCTTACCATAACACTATCCTAGGGATTATGCTAAACCTAACCATAACACTAACACTATCCTAGGGCTGATGCTAACCCTAACCCTAACCCTAACACTATCCTAGGGCTGATGCTAACCCTAACCCTAACACTATCCTAGGCCTGATGCTAACCCTAACCCTAACACTATCCTAGGGCTGATGCTAACCCTAACCCTAACCCTAACGCTAACCTAGGCCTGATGCTAACACTATCCCTAACCCTAACACTCTGCTAGGGCTGAGGCTACCCTAACCCTAACACTATCCTACGGGTGATGCTAACCCTAACCCTAACCCAAACATTATCCTAGGGTTGATGCTAACCCTAACCCTAACACTATGCTAGGGCTGATGCTAACCCTAACCCTAACCCTAACACTATCCTTGGGCTGATGCTAACCCTACCCCTAACACTATCCTGGGGCTGATGCTAACCCTAACCCTAACCCTAACACTATCCTAGGGCTGATGCTAACCCTAACCCTAACACTATCCTTGGGCTAATGCTAACCCTAACCCTAACCGTAACACTATCCTAGGGCAGATGCTAACCCTAACGCTAACCCTAACACTATCCTTGAACGGATGCTAACCCTAACCCTAACCCTAAAACTATCCTAGGCCTGATGCTAACACTATCCCTAACCCTAACACTCTGCTAGGGCTGAGGCTAACCCTAACCCTAACACTATCCTACGGGTGATGCTAACCCTAACCCTAACCCAAACATTATCCTAGGGTTGATGCTAACCCTAACCCTAACACTATCCTAGGGCTGATGCTAACCCTAACAATAACACTATCCTAGGGCTGATGCTAACCCTAACCCTAACTCTAACACTATCTTAGGGCTGAGGCTAACCCTAACCCTAACACTATCCTACGGCAGATGCTAACCCTAACCCTTACCCTAACACTATCCTAGGGCTGATGCTAACCCTAACCCTAACACTGTCGTAGGCCTGATGCTAACCCTAACCCTAACCCTAACATTATCCCAGGGCTGATGCAAACCCTAACCCTAACACTATCCTAGGGCTGATGCTAACCCTAACCCTAACCCTAACACTATCCTAGGGCTGATGCTAACCCTAACCCTAACCCTAACACTATCCTAGGGCTGATGCTAACCCTAACCCTAACACTATCCTAGGCCTGATGCTAACCCTAACCCTAACCCTAACCCTAACCCTAACCCTAATACTATCCTAGGGCTGATGCTAACCCTAACCCTAACCCTAACACTATCCTAGGGCTGACGCTAACCCTAACACTAACACTCTCCTAGGGCTGATGCTAACCCTAACCCTACCGCTAACACTATCCTAGGGCTGATGCTAACCCTAACCCTAACGCTAACACTATCCTAGGGCTGAGGCTAACCCTAACCCTAGCACTATCCTACGGCTGATGCTAATCCTAACCCTAAAACTAACACTATCCTAGGGCTGGTCCTAACCCTAACCCTAACCTTAACACTATCCTTGGGCTGATGCTAACTCTAACCCTAACACCATCCTGGGCCTGATGCTAACCCATACCCTAACCCTAACACTATCCTAGGGCTGATGCTAACCCTAACCCTAACACTATCCTTGGGCTGATGCTAACCCTAACCCTAACCCTAACACTATCCTAGGGCAGATGCTAACCCTAACGCTAACCCTAACACTATCCTTGAACTGATGCTAACCCTAACCCTAACCCTAACACTATCCTTGGCCTGATGATAACCCTAACCCTACCCCTAACACTATCCTAGGGTTTATGTTAACCTTAACCCTAACACTATCCTAGGGCTGATGCTAACCCTAACCTTAACCCTAACACTATCCTAGGGCGGATGCTAACCCTAACCCTAACCCTAACACTATCCTAGGGCTGATGCTAACCGTAACACTAACACTATCCTAGGGCTGATGCTAATCCTAACCCTAACCCTAACATTATCGTAGGGCTGATGCTAACCCTAACCCTAACTCTAACAGTATCTTAGGGCTGAGGCTAACCCTAACCCTAACACTATCCTACGGCTGATGCTAACCCTAACCCTAACCCTAACACTATCGTAGGGCTGATGCTAACCCTAACCCTAACACTACCCTAGGCCTGATGCTAACCCTAACCCTAACCCTATCACTATCCTTGGGCTGATGCTAACCCTAACCCTAACACTATCCTAGGGCTGATGCTAACCCTAACCCTAACCCTAACACTATCCTAGGGCTGATGCTAACCCTAACCCTAACACTATCCTAGGCCTGATGATAACCCTAACCCTAACCCTAACACTATCCTAGGGCTGATGCTAACCCTAATGCTAACCCTAACACTATCCTTGAACTGATGCTAACCCTAACCCTAACCCTAACACTATCCTAGGACTGATGATAACCCTAACCCTAACCCTAACACTATCCTAGGGTTTATGTTAACCCTAACCCTAACACTATCCTAGGGCTGATGCTAACCCTAACCCTAAACCTAACACTATCCTAGGGCGGATGCTAACCCTAACCCTAACCCTAACATTATCCTAGGGCTGATGCTAACCCTAACACTAACACTATCCTAGGGCTGATGCTAACCCTAACCCTAACACTATCCTAGGCCTGATGCTAACCCTAACCCTAACACTATCCTAGGGCTGATGCTAACCCTAACCCTAACCCCAACACTATCCTAGCCCTGATGCTAACCCTATCCCTAACCCTAACACTCTCCTAAGGCTGAGGCTAACCCTAACCCTAACACTATCCTACGGCTGATGCTAACCCTAACCCTAACCCAAACACTATCCTAGGGTTGATGCTAACCCTAACCCTAACACTATCCCAGGGCTGATGCTAACCCTAACCCTAACCTTAACACTATCCTAGGGCTGATGCTAACCCTAACCCTAACACTATCCTTGGGCTGATGCTAACCCTAACCCTAACCCTAACACTATCCTAGGCCTGATGCTAACCGTAACACTAACACAATCCTAGGGCTGATGCTAACCCTAACCTTAACCCTAACACTATCCTAGGGCGGATGCTAACCCTAACCCTAACCCTAACACTATCCTAGGGCTGATGCTAACCGTAACACTAACACTATCCTAGGGCTGATGCTAATCCTAACCCTAACCCTAACATTATCCTAGGGCTGATGCTAACCCTAACCCTAACTCTAACACTATCTTAGGGCTGAGGCTAACCCTAACCCTAACACTATCCTACGGCTGATGCTAACCCTAACCCTAACCCTAACACTATCCTAGGGCTGATGCTAACCCTAACCCTAACACTATCCTAGGCCTGATGCTAACCCTAACCCTAACCCTAACACTATCCTTGGGCTGATGCTTACCCTAACCCTAACACTATCCTAGGGCTGATGCTAACCCTAACCCTAACCCTAACACTATCATAGGGCTGATGCTAACCCTAACCCTAACACTATCCTAGGCCTGATGATAACCCTAACCCTAACCCTAACACTATCCTAGGGCTGATGCTAACCCTAGCCCTAACACTATCCTAGGGCTGATGCTAAACCTAACCATAACCCTAACGCTATCCTAGGGCTGATGCTAACCCTAACCCTAACCCTAACACTATCCTAGGGCTGATGCTAACCCTAACCCTAACACTATCCTAGGCCTGATGCTAACCGTAACCGTAACACTATCCTAGGGCTGATGCTAAGCCTAACCCTAACCCTAAGACTATCCTAGGCCTGATGCTAACCCTATCCCTAACCCTTACACTCTCCTCGGGCTGAAGCTAACCCTAACCCTAACCCTAACACTATCCTAGGGTTTATGTTAACCCTAACCCTAACACTATCCTAGGGCTGATGCTAAACCTAACTATAACCCTAACACTATCCTAGGGCTGATGCTAACCCTAACTCTAACACTATCCTAGGCCTGATGCTAACCCTAACCCTAACACTATCCTAGGGCTGATGCTAACCCTAACCCTAACCCTAACACTATCCTAGGCCTGATGCTAACCCTATCCCTAACCCTAACACTCTCCTAGGGCTGAGGCTAACCCTAACCCTAACACTATCCTAGGGCTGATGCTAACCCTAACCCTAACCCAAACACTATCCTAGGGTTGATGCTAACCCTAACCCTAACACTATCCTAGGGCTGACGCTAACCCTAACCCTAACCCTAACACTATCCTAGGGCTGATGCGAACCCTAACCCTAACCCTAACACTATCGTAGGACTGATGCTAACCCTAACCCTAACTCTAACACTATCTTAGGGCTGAGGCTAACCCTAACCCTTACACTGTCCTAAGGCTGATGCTAACCCTAACCTTAACCCTAACACTATCCTAGGGCTGATGCTAACCCTAACCCTAACACTATCCTAGGCCTGATGCTAACCCTAACCCTAACCCTAACACTATCCTAGGGCTGATGCTAACCCTAACCCTAACACTATCCTAGGGCTGATGCTAACCATAACCCTAACGCTAACACTATCCTAGGGCTGATGCTAACCCTAACCCTAACACTATCCTAGGCCTGATGATAACCCTAACTCTAACCCTAACACTATCCTAGGGCTGATGCTAACCCTAATCGTAACACTATCCTAGGGCTGATGCTAACCCTAACCCTAACCCTAACACTATCCTAGGGCTGATGCTAACCCTAACCCTAACCCTAACACTATGCTAGGGCTGATGCTAAACTTAACCCTAAGCCTAACACTATCCTAGGGCTGATTCTAACCGTAACCCTAACACTATCCTAGGCCTGATGCTAACCCTTACCCTTACCATAACACTATCCTAGGGCTTATGCTAAACCTAACCATAACACTAACACTATCCTAGGGCTGATGCTAACCCTAACCCTAACCCTAACACTATCCTAGGGCTGATGCTAACCCTAACCCTAACCCTAACGCTAACCTAGGCCTGATGCTAACACTATCCCTAACCCTAACACTCTGCTAGGGCTGAGGCTAACCCTAACCCTAACACTATCCTACGGGTGATGCTAACCCTAACCCTAACCCAAACATTATCCTAGGGTTGATGCTAACCCTAACCCTAACACTATGCTAGGGCTGATGCTAACCCTAACCCTAACACTAACACTATCCTTGGGCTGATGCTAACCCTACCCCTAACACTATCCTGGGCCTGATGCTAACCCTAACCCTAACCCTAACACTATCCTAGGGCTGATGCTAACCCTAACCCTAACACTATCCTTGGGCTAATGCTAACCCTAACCCTAACCGTAACACTATCCTAGGGCAGATGCTAACCCTAACGCTAACCCTAACACTATCCTTGAACGGATGCTAACCCTAACCCTAACCCTAAAACTATCCTAGGCCTGATGCTAACACTATCCCTAACCCTAACACTCTGCTAGGGCTGAGGCTAACCCTAACCCTAACACTATCCTACGGGTGATGCTAACCCTAACCCTAACCCAAACATTATCCTAGGGTTGATGCTAACCCTAACCCTAACACTATCCTAGGGCTGATGCTAACCCTAACAATAACACTATCCTAGGGCTGATGCTAACCCTAACCCTAACTCTAACACTATCTTAGGGCTGAGGCTAACCCTAACCCTAACACTATCCTACGGCAGATGCTAACCCTAACCCTTACCCTAACACTATCCTAGGGCTGATGCTAACCCTAACCCTAACACTGTCGTAGGCCTGATGCTAACCCTAACCCTAACCCTAACACTATCCTAGGGCTGATGCTAACCCTAACCCTAACACTATGCTAGGGCTGATGCTAACCCTAACCCTAACCCTAACACTATCCTAGGGCTGATGCTAACCCTAACCCTAACACTATCCTAGGCCTGATGATAACCCTAACCCTAACCCTAACACTATCCTAGGGCTGATGCTAACCCTAACCCTAACACTATCCTAGGGCTCATGCTAACCCTAACCCTAACCCTAACACTTCTCCTAGGGCTGATGCTAACCCTAACCCTAACACTATCCTAGGGCTGATGCTAACCCTAACCCTAACCCTAACATTATCCCAGGGCTGATGCAAACCCTAACCCTAACACTATCCTAGGGCTGATGCTAACCCTAACCCTAACCCTAACACTATCCTAGGGCTGATGCTAACCCTAACCCTAACCCTAACACTATCCTAGGGCTGATGCTAACCCTAACCCTAACACTATCCTAGGCCTGATGCTAACCCTAACCCTAACCCTAACCCTAACCCTAACCCTAATACTATCCTAGGGCTGATGCTAACCCTAACCCTAACCCTAACACTATCCTAGGGCTGACGCTAACCCTAACACTAACACTATCCTAGGGCTGATGCTAACCCTAACCCTACCGCTAACACTATCCTAGGGCTGATGCTAACCCTAACCCTAACGCTAACACTATCCTAGGGCTGAGGCTAACCCTAACCCTAGCACTATCCTACGGCTGATGCTAATCCTAACCCTAAAACTAACACTATCCTAGGGCTGGTGCTAACCCTAACCCTAACCTTAACACTATCCTTGGGCTGATGCTAACTCTAACCCTAACACCATCCTGGGCCTGATGCTAACCCATACCCTAACCCTAACACTATCCTAGGGCTGATGCTAACCCTAACCCTAACACTATCCTTGGGCTGATGCTAACCCTAACCCTAACCCTAACACTATCCTAGGGCAGATGCTAACCCTAACGGTAACCCTAACACTATCCTTGAACTGATGCTAACCCTAACCCTAACCCTAACACTATCCTTGGCCTGATGATAACCCTAACCCTACCCCTAACACTATCCTAGGGTTTATGTTAACCTTAACCTTAACACTATCCTAGGGCTGATGCTAACCCTAACCTTAACCCTAACACTATCCTAGGGCGGATGCTAACCCTAACCCTAACCCTAACACTATCCTAGGGCTGATGCTAACCGTAACACTAACACTATCCTAGGGCTGATGCTAATCCTAACCCTAACCCTAACATTATCGTAGGGCTGATGCTAACCCTAACCCTAACTCTAACAGTATCTTAGGGCTGAGGCTAACCCTAACCCTAACACTATCCTACGGCTGATGCTAACCCTAACCCTAACCCTAACACTATCCTAGGGCTGATGCTAACCCTAACCCTAACACTACCCTAGGCCTGATGCTAACCCTAACCCTAACCCTATCACTATCCTTGGGCTGATGCTAACCCTAACCCTAACACTATCCTAGGGCTGATGCTAACCCTAACCCTAACCCTAACACTATCCTAGGGCTGATGCTAACCCTAACCCTAACACTATCCTAGGCCTGATGATAACCCTAACCCTAACCCTAACACTATCCTAGGGCTGATGCTAACCCTAATGCTAACCCTAACACTATCCTTGAACTGATGCTAACCCTAACCCTAACCCTAACACTATCCTAGGACTGATGATAACCCTAACCCTAACCCTAACACTATCCTAGGGTTTATGTTAACCCTAACCCTAACACTATCCTAGGGCTGATGCTAACCCTAACCCTAAACCTAACACTATCCTAGGGCGGATGCTAACCCTAACCCTAACCCTAACATTATCCTAGGGCTGATGCTAACCCTAACACTAACACTATCCTAGGGCTGATGCTAACCCTAACCCTAACACTATCCTAGGCCTGATGCTAACCCTAACCCTAACACTATCCTAGGGCTGATGCTAACCCTAACCCTAACCCCAACACTATCCTAGGCCTGATGCTAACCCAATCCCTAACCCTAACACTCTCCTAAGGCTGAGGCTAACCCTAACCCTAACACTATCCTACGGCTGATGCTAACCCTAACCCTAACCCAAACACTATCCTAGGGTTGATGCTAACCCTAACCCTAACACTATCCCAGGGCTGATGCTAACCCTAACCCTAACCCTAACACTATCCTTGGGCTGATGCTAACCCTAACTCTATCACTATCCTGGGCCTGATGCTAACCCTAACCCTAACCCTAACACTATCCTAGGGCTGATGCTAACCCTAACCCTAACACTATCCTTGGGCTGATGCTAACCCTAACCCTAACCCTAACACTATCCTAGGGCAGATGCTAACCCTAACGCTAACCCTAACATTATCCTTGAACTGATGCTAACCCTAACCCTAACCCTAACACTATCCTAGGCCTGATGATAACCCTAACCCTAACCCTAACACTATCCTAGGGTTTATGTTAACCCTAACCCTAACACTATCCTAGGGCTGATGCTAACCCTAACCCTAACCCTAACACTATCCTAGGGCTGATGATAACCCTAACACTAACACTATCCTAGGGCTGATGCTAACCCTAACCCTAACCCTTAACATTATCCTAGGGCTGATGCTAACCCTAACCCTAACTCTAACACTATCTTAGGGCTGAGGCTAACCCTAACCCTAACACTATCCTACGGCTGATGCTAACCCTAACCCTAACCCTAACACTATCCTAGGGCTGATGCTAACCCTAACCCTAACACTATCCTAGGCCTGATGCTAACCCTAACCCTAACCCTAACACTATCCTAGGGCTGATGCTAACCCTAACCCTAACAGTATCCTAGGGCTGATGCTAACCCTAACCCTAACCATAACACTATCCTAGGGTTGATGCTAACCCTAACCCTAACACTATCCTAGGCCTGATGATAACCCTAACCCTAACCCTGACACTATCCTAGGGCTGATGCTAACCCTAACCCTAACACTATCCTAGGGCTGATGCTAACCCTAACGCTAACCCTAACACTATCCTTGAACTGATGCTAACCCTAACCCTAACCATAACACTATCCTAGGCCTGTTGATAACCCTAACCCTAACCCTAACACTATCCTAGGGTTTATGTTAACCCTGACCCTAACACTATCCTAGGGCTGATGCGAAACTTAACCATAAACCTAACACTATCCTAGGGCTGATGGTAACCCTAACCCTAGCCCTAACACTATCCTAGGGCTGATGCTAACCCTAACCCTAACACTATCCTAGGCCTGATGCTAACCCTAACCCTAACACTATCCTAGGGCTGATGCTAACCCTAACTCTAACCCTAACACTATCCTCGGCCTGATGCTAACCCTATCCCTAACCCTAACATTATCGTAGGGCTGATGCTAACCCTAACCCTAACTCTAACAGTATCTTACTGCTGAGGCTAACCCTAACCCTAACACTATCCTACGGCTGATGCTAACCCTAACCCTAACCCTAACACTATCCTAGGGCTGATGCTAACCCTAACCCTAACACTACTCTAGGCCTGATGCTAACCCTAACCCTAACCCTATCACTATCCTTGGGCTGATGCTAACCCTAACCCTAACACTATCCTAGGGCTGATGCTAACCCTAACCCTAACCCTAACACTATCCTAGGGCTGATGCTAACCCTAACCCTAACACTATCCTAGGCCTGATGATAACCCTAACCCTAACCCTAACACTATCCTAGGGCTGATGCTAACCCTAATGCTAACCCTAACACTATCCTTGAACTGATGCTAACCCTAACCCTAACCCTAACACTATCCTAGGACTGATGATAACCCTAACCCTAACCCTAACACTATCCTAGGGTTTATGTTAACCCTAACCCTAACACTATCCTAGGGCTGATGCTAACCCTAACCCTAAACCTAACACTATCCTAGGGCGGATGCTAACCCTAACCCTAACCCTAACATTATCCTAGGGCTGATGCTAACCCTAACACTAACACTATCCTAGGGCTGATGCTAACCCTAACCCTAACACTATCCTACGGCTGATGCTAACCCTAACCCTAACCCAAACACTATCCTAGGGCTGATGCTAACCCTAACCCTAACACTATCCTAGGCCTGATGCTAACCCTAACCCTAACACTATCCTAGGGCTGATGCTAACCCTAACCCTAACCCTAACGCTAACCTAGGCCTGATGCTAACACTATCCCTAACCCTAACACTCTGCTAGGGCTGAGGCTAACCCTAACCCTAACACTATCCTACGGGTGATGCTAACCCTAACCCTAACCCAAACATTATCCTAGGGTTGATGCTAACCCTAACCCTAACACTATGCTAGGGCTGATGCTAACCCTAACCCTAACCCTAACACTATCCTTGGGCTGATGCTAACCCTACCCCTAACACTATCCTGGGCCTGATGCTAACCCTAACCCTAACCCTAACACTATCCTAGGGCTGATGCTAACCCTAACCCTAACACTATCCTTGGGCTAATGCTAACCCTAACCCTAACCGTAACACTATCCTAGGGCAGTGCTAACCCTAACGCTAACCCTAACACTATCCTTGAACGGATGCTAACCCTAACCCTAACCCTAAAACTATCCTAGGCCTGATGATAACCCTAACCCTAACCCTAACACTATCCTAGGGTTTATGTTAACCCTAACCCTAACACTATCCTAGGGCTGATGCTAACCCTAAAACTAACCCTAACACTATCCTAGGGCGGACGCTAACCCTAACCCTAACCCTAACACTATCCTAGGGCTGATGCTAACCCTAACAATAACACTATCCTAGGGCTGATGCTAACCCTAACCCTAACTCTAACACTATCTTAGGGCTGAGGCTAACCCTAACCCTAACACTATCCTACGGCAGATGCTAACCCTAACCCTAACCCTAACACTATCCTAGGGCTGATGCTAACCCTAACCCTAACACTGTCGTAGGCCTGATGCTAACCCTAACCCTAACCCTAACACTATCCTAGGGCTGATGCTAACCCTAACCCTAACACTATGCTAGGGCTGATGCTAACCCTAACCCTAACCCTAACACTATCCTATGGCTGATGCTAACCCTAACCCTAACACTATCCTAGGCCTGATGATAACCCTAACCCTAACCCTAACACTATCCTAGGGCTGATGCTAACCCTAACCCTAACACTATCCTAGGGCTCATGCTAACCCTAACCCTAACCCTAACACTATCCTAGGGCTGATGCTAACCCTAACCCTAACACTATCCTAGGGCTGATGCTAACCCTAACCCTAACCCTAACATTATCCCAGGGCTGATGCAAACCCTAACCCTAACACTATCCTAGGGCTGATGCTAACCCTAACCCTAACCCTAACACTATCCTAGGGCTGATGCTAACCCTAACCCTAACCCTAACACTATCCTAGGGCTGATGCTAACCCTAACCCTAACACTATCCTAGGCCTGATGCTAACCCTAACCCTAACCCTAACCCTAACCCTAACCCTAATACTATCCTAGGGCTGATGCTAACCCTAACCCTAACCCTAACACTATCCTAGGGCTGACGCTAACCCTAACACTAACACTATCCTAGGGCTGATGCTAACCCTAACCCTACCGCTAACACTATCCTAGGGCTGATGCTAACCCTAACCCTAACGCTAACACTATCCTAGGGCTGAGGCTAACCCTAACCCTAGCACTATCCTACGGCTGATGCTAATCCTAACCCTAAAACTAACACTATCCTAGGGCTGGTGCTAACCCTAACCCTAACCTTAACACTATCCTTGGGCTGATGCTAACTCTAACCCTAACACCATCCTGGGCCTGATGCTAACCCATATCCTAACCCTAACACTATCCTAGGGCTGATGCTAACCCTAACCCTAACACTATCCTTGGGCTGATGCTAACCCTAACCCTAACCCTAACACTATCCTAGGGCAGATGCTAACCCTAACGCTAACCCTAACACTATCCTTGAACTGATGCTAACCCTAACCCTAACCCTAACACTATCCCTTGGCCTGATGATAACCCTAACCCTACCCCTAACACTATCCTAGGGTTTATGTTAACCTTAACCCTAACACTATCCTAGGGCTGATGCTAACCCTAACCTTAACCCTAACACTATCCTAGGGCGGATGCTCACCCTAACCCTAACCCTAACACTATCCTAGGGCTGATGCTAACCGTAACACTAACACTATCCTAGGGCTGATGCTAATCCTAACCCTAACCCTAACATTATCGTAGGGCTGATGCTAACCCTAACCCTAACTCTAACAGTATCTTAGGGCTGAGGCTAACCCTAACCCTAACACTATCCTACGGCTGATGCTAACCCTAACCCTAACCCTAACACTATCCTAGGGCTGATGCTAACCCTAACCCTAAACACTACCCTAGGCCTGATGCTAACCCTAACCCTAACCCTATCACTATCCTTGGGCTGATGCTAACCCTAACCTAACACTATCCTAGGGCCTGATGCTAACCCTAACCCTAACCCTAACACTATCCTAGGGCTGATGCTAACCCTAACCCTAACACTATCCTAGGCCTGATGATAACCCCTAACCCTAACCCTAACACTATCCTAGGCTGATGCTAACCCTAATGCTAACCCTAACACTATCCTTGAACTGATGCTAACCCTAACCCTAACCCTAAACACTATCCTAGGACTGATGATAACCCTAACCCTAACCCTAACACTATCCTAGGGTTTATGTTAACCCTAACCCTAACACTATCCTAGGGCTGATGCTCACCCTAACCCTAAACCTAACACTATCCTAGGGCGGATGACTACCCTAACCCTAACCCTAACATTATCCTAGGGCTGATGCTAACCCTAACACTAACACTATCCTAGGGCTGATGCTAACCCTAAACCCTAACACTATCCTAGGCCTGATGCTAACCCTAACCCTAACACTATCCTAGGGCTGATGCTAACCCTAACCCTAACCCCAACACTATCCTAGGCCTGATGCTAACCCTATCCCTAACCCTAACACTCTCCTAAGGCTGAGGCTAACCCTAACCCTAACACTATCCTACGGCTGATGCTAACCCTAACCCTAACCCAAACACTATCCTAGGGTTGATGCTAACCCTAACCCTAACACTATCCCAGGGCTGATGCTAACCCTAACCCTAACCCTAACACTATCCTTGGGCTGATGCTAACCCTAACTCTATCACTATCCTGGGCCTGATGCTAACCCTAACCCTAACCCTAACACTATCCTAGGGCTGATGCTAACCCTAACCCTAACACTATCCTTGGGCTGATGCTAACCCTAACCCTAACCCTAACACTATCCTAGGGCAGATGCTAACCCTAACGCTAACCCTACACTATCCTTGAACTGATGCTAACCCTAACCCTAACCCTAACACTATCCTAGGCCCTGATGATAACCCTAACCCTAACCCTAACACTATCCTAGGGTTTATGTTAACCCTAACCCTAACACTATCCTAGGGCTGATGCTAACCCTAACCCTAACCCTAACACTATCCTAGGGCTGATGCTAACCCTAACCCTAACCCTTAACATTATCCTAGGGCTGATGCTAACCCTAACCCTAACTCTAACACTATCTTAGGGCTGAGGCTAACCCTAACCCTAACACTATCCTACGGCTGATGCTAACCCTAACCCTAACCCTAACACTATCCTAGGGCTGATGCTAACCCTAACCCTAACACTATCCTAGGCCTGATGCTAACCCTAACCCTACCCTAACACTATCCTAGGGCTGATGCTAACCCTAACCCTAACACTATCCTAGGGCTGATGCTAACCCTAACCCTAACCATAACACTATCCTAGGGTTGATGCTAACCCTAACCTAACACTATCCTAGGCCTGATGATAACCCTAACCCTAACCCTGACACTATCCTAGGGCTGATGCTAACCCTAACCCTAACACTATCCTAGGGCTGATGCTAACCCTAACGCTAACCCTAACACTATCCTTGAACTGATGCTAACCCTAACCCTAACCATAACACTATCCTAGGCCTGTTGATAACCCCTAACCCTAACCCTAACACTATCCTAGGGTTTATGTTAACCCTGACCCTAACACTATCCTAGGGCTGATGCGAAACTTAACCATAAACCTAACACTATCCTAGGGCTGATGGTAACCCTAACCCTAGCCCTAACACTATCCTAGGGCTGATGCTAACCCTAACCCTAACACTATCCTAGGCCTGATGCTAACCCTAACCCTAACACTATCCTAGGGACTGATGCTAACCCTAACTCTAACCCTAACACTATCCTCGGCCTGATGCTAACCCTATCCCTAACCTAACATTATCGTAGGGCTGATGCTAACCCTAACCCTAACTCTAACAGTATCTTACTGCTGAGGCTAACCCTAACCCTAACACTATCCTACGGCTGATGCTAACCCTAACCCTAACCCTAACACTATCCTAGGGCTGATGCTAACCCTAACCCTAACACTACCCTAGGCTGATGCTAACCCTAACCCTAACCCTATCACTATCCTTGGGCTGATGCTAACCCTAACCCTAACACTATCCTAGGGCTGATGCTAACCCTAACCCTAACCCTAACACTATCCTAGGGCTGATGGTAACCCTAACCCTAACACTATCCTAGGCCTGATGATAACCCTAACCCTAACCCTAACACTATCCTAGGGCTGATGCTAACCCTAATGCTAACCCTAACACTATCCTTGAACTGATGCTAACCCTAACCCTAACCCTAACACTATCCTAGGACTGATGATAACCCTAACCCTAACCCTAACACTATCCTAGGGTTTATGTTAACCCTAACCCTAACACTATCCTAGGGCTGATGCTAACCCTAACCCTAAACCTAACACTATCCTAGGGCGGATGCTAACCCTAACCCTAACCCTAACATTATCCTAGGGCTGATGCTAACCCTAACACTAACACCATCCTAGGGCTGATGCTAACCCTAACCCTAACACTATCCTACGGCTGATGCTAACCCTAACCCTAACCCAAACACTATCCTAGGGTTGATGCTAACCCTAACCCTAACACTATCCAGGGCTGATGTAACCCTAACCCTAACCCTAACACTATCCTTGGGCTGATGCTAACCCTAACTCTATCACTATCCTGGCCTGATGCTAACCCTAACCCTAACCCTAACACTTATCCTAGGGCTGATGCTAACCCTAACCCTAACACTATCCTTGGGCTGATGCTAACCACCTAACCCTAACCCTAACACTATCCTAGGGCAGATGCTAACCCTAACGCTAACCTCTAACACTATCCTTGAACTGATGCTAACCCTAACCCTAACCCTAACACTATCCTAGGCTGATGATAACCCTAACCCTAACCCTAACACTATCCTAGGGTTTATGTTAACCCTAACCCTAACACTATCCTAGGGCTGATGCTAACCCTAACCCTAACCCTAACACTATCCTAGGGCTGATGATAACCCTAACACTAACACTATCCTAGGGCTGATGCTAACCCTAACCCTAACCCTTAACATTATCCTAGGGCTGATGCTAACCCTAACCCTAACTCTAACACTATCTTAGGGCTGAGGCTAACCCTAACCCTAACACTATCCTACGGCTGATGCTAACCCTAACCCTAACCCTAACACTATCCTAGGGCTGATGCTAACCCTAACCCTAACACTATCCTAGGCCTGATGCTAACCCTAACCCTAACCCTAACACTATCCTAGGGCTGATGCTAACCCTAACCCTAACACTATCCTAGGGCTGATGCTAACCCTAACCCTAACCATAACACTATCCTAGGCCTGTTGATAACCCTAACCCTAACCCTAACACTATCCTAGGGTTTATGTTAACAGCCTGACCCTAACACTATCCTAGGGCTGATGCGAAACTTAACCATAAAACCTAACACTATCCTAGGCTGATGGTAACCCTAACCCTAGCCCTAACACTATCCTAGGGCTGATGAGCTAACCCTAACCCTAACACTATCCTAGGCTGATGCTAACCCTAACCCTAACACTATCCTAGGGCTGATGCTAACCCTAACTCTAACCCTAACACTATCCTCGGCTGATGCTAACCCTATCCCTAACCCTAACATTATCGTAGGGCTGATGCTAACCCTAACCCTAACTCTAACAGTATCTTACTGCTGAGGCTAACCCTAACCCTAACACTATCCTACGGCTGATGCTAACCCTAACCCTAACCCTAACACTATCCTAGGCTGATGCTAACCCTAACCCTAACACTACCCTAGGCCTGATGCTAACCCTAACCCTAACCCTATCACTATCCTTGGGCTGATGCTAACCCTAACCCTAACACTATCCTAGGGCTGATGCTAACCCTAACCCTAACCCTAACACTATCCTAGGGCTGATGCTAACCCTAACCCTAACACTATCCTAGGCCTGATGATACCTAACCCTAACCCTAACACTATCCTAGGGGCTGCTAACCCTAATGCTAACCTAACACTATCCTTGAACTGATGCTAACCCTAACCCTAACCCTAACACTATCCTAGGACTGATGCTAACCCTAACCCTAACCCTACACTATCCTAGGGTTTATGTTAACCTATCACCTAACACTATCCTAGGGCTGAAGCTAACCCTAACCCTAACTACACTATCCTAGGGCGGATGCTAACCTAACCCTAACCCTAACATTATCCTAGGGCTGATGCTAACCCTAACACTAACACTATCCTAGGGCTGATGCTAACCCTAACCCTAACACTATCCTAGGCCTGATGCTAACACCTAACCCTAACCCAAACACTATCCTAGGGTTGATGCTAACCCTAAACCCTAACACTATCCATGGGCTGATGCTAACCCTAACCCTAACCCTAACACTATCCTTGGGCTGATCGCTAACTCTGGGCCTGATGCTACCCTAACCTACCCTAACACTATCCTAGGGCTGATGCTAACCCTAACCCTAACACTATCCTTGGGCTGATGCTAACCTAACCCTAACCCTAACACTATCCTAGGGCAGATGCTAACCCTAACGCTAACCCTAACACTATCCTTGAACTGATGCTAACCCTAACCCTAACCCTAACACTATCCTAGGCCTGATGATAACCCTAACCCTAACCCTAACACTATCCTAGGGTTTATGTTAACCCTAACCCTAACACTATCCTAGGGGCTGATGCTAACCCTAACCCTAACCCTAACACTATCCTAGGGCTGATGATAACCCTAACACTAACACTATCTAGGGTGATGCTAACCCTAACCCTAACCCTTAACATTATCCTAGGGCTGATGCTAACCCTAACCCTAACTCTAACACTATCTTAGGGCTGAGGCTAACCCTAACCCTAACACTATCCTACGGCTGATGCTAACCCTAACCCTAACCCTAACACTATCCTAGGGCTGATGCTAACCCTAACCCTAACACTATCCTAGGCTGATGCTAACCCTAACCCTAACCCTAACACTATCCTAGGGCTGATGCTAACCCTAACCCTAACACTATCCTAGGGCTGATGCTAACCCTAACCCTAACCATAACACTATCCTAGTGGTTGATGCTAACCCTAACCCTAACACTATCCTAGGCCTGATGATAACCCTAACCCTAACCCTGACACTATCCTAGGGCTGATGCTAACCCTAACCCCTAACACTATCCTAGGGCTGCCCTAACCCTAACACTATCCTAGGGCTGATGCTAACCCTAACGCTAACCCTAACACTATCCTTGAACTGATGCTAACCCTAACCCTAACCATAACACTATCCTAGGCCTGTTGATAACCCTAACCCTAACCCTAACACTATCCTAGGGTTTATGTTAACCCTAACCCTAACACTATCCTAGGCCTGATGCTAACCCTAACCCTAACACTATCCTAGGGCTGATGCTAACCCTAACTCTAACCCTAACACTATCCTCGGCCTGATGCTAACCCTATCCCTAACCCTAACACTCTCCTAGGGCTGAGGCTAACCCTAACCATAACACTATCCTAGGGCTGATGTTAACAATAACCCTAACCTAAACACTATCCTAGAGTTGATGCTAACACTAACCCAAACACTATCCTAGGGCTGATGCTAACCCTAACCCTAACCCTAACACTATCCTAGGGCTGATGCTAACCCTAACCCTAACACTATGCTTGGGCTGATGCTAACCCTAACCCTAACCCTAACACTATCCTAGGGCAGATGCTAACCCTAACCCTAACCCTAACACTATCCTAGGCCTGATGCTAACCGTAACACTAACACTATCCTAGGGCTGATGCTAACCCTACCTTAACCCTAACACTATCCTAGGGCGGATGCTAACCCTAACCCTAACCCTAACACTATCCTAGGGCTGATGCTAACCGTAACACTAACACTATCCTAGGGCTGATGCTAATGCTAACCCTAACCCTAACATTATCCTAGGGCTGATGCTAACCCTAACCCTAACTCTAACACTATCTTAGGGCTGAGGCTAGCCCTAACCCTAACACTATCCTACGGCTGATGCTGACCCTAACCCTAACCCTAACACTATCCTAGGGCTGATGCTAACCCTAACCCTAACACTATCCTAGGCCTGATGCTAACCCTAACCCTAACCCTAACACTATCCTTGGGCTGATGCTTACCCTAACCCTAACACTATCCTAGGGCTGATGCTAACCCTAACCCTAACCCTAACACTATCCTAGGGCTGAGCTAACCCTAACCCTAACACTATCCTAGGCCTGATGATAACCCTAACCCTAACCCTAACACTATCCTAGGGCTTATGCTAACCCTAACCCTAACACTATCCTAGGGCTGATGCTAACCCTAACCCTAACCCTAACACTATCCTAGGGCTGATGCTAACCCTAATGCTAAGCCTAACACTATCCTTGAACTGATGCTAACCCTAACCCTAACCCTAACACTATCCTAGGCCTGATGATAACCCTAACCCTAACCCTAACACTATCCTAGGGTTTATGTTAACCCTAACCCTAACACTATCCTAGGGCTAATGCTAACCCTAACCCTAAAACTAACACTATCCTAGGGCGGATGCTAACCCTAACCCTAACACTAACACTATCCTAGGGCTGATGCTAACCCTAACCCTAACACTATCCTAGGCCTGATGCTAACCCTAACCCTAACCCTAACACTATCCTAGGGCTGATGCTAACCCTAACCCTAACACTATCCTAGGGCTGATGCTAACCCTAACCCTAACCCTAACACTATCCTAGGGCTGATGCTAACCCTAACCCTAACACTATCCTAGGGTTGATGCTAACCCTAACCCTAACACTATCCTAGGGCTGAAGCTAACCCTAACCCTAACCCTAACACTATCCTTGGGCTGATGCTAACCCTAACTCTAACACTATCCTGGGCCTGATGCTAACCCTAACCCTAACCCTAACACTATCCTAGGGCTGATGCTAACCCTAACCCTAACACTATCCTTGGGCTGATGCTAACCCTAACCCTAACCCTAACACTATCCTAGGGCAGATGCTAACCCTAACGCTAACCCTAACACTATCCTTGAACTGATGCTAACCCTAACCCTAACCCTAACACTATCCTAGGCCTGATGATAACCCTAACCCTAACCCTAACACTATCCTAGGGTTTATGTTAACCCTAACCCTAACACTATCCTAGGGCTGATGCTAACCCTAACCCTAACCCTAACACTATCCTAGGGCTGATGATAACCCTAACACTAACACTATCCTAGGGCTGATGCTAACCCTAACCCTAACCCTTAACATTATCCTAGGGCTGATGCTAACCCTAACCCTAACTCTAACACTATCTTAGGGCTGAGGCTAACCCTAACCCTAACACTATCCTACGGCTGATGCTAACCCTAACCCTAACCCTAACACTATCCTAGGGCTGATGCTAACCCTAACCCTAACACTATCCTAGGCCTGATGCTAACCCTAACCCTAACCCTAACACTATCCTAGGGCTGATGCTAACCCTAACCCTAACACTATCCTAGGGCTGATGCTAACCCTAACCCTAACCCTAACACTATCCTAGGGCTGATGCTAACCCTAACCCTAACACTATCCTAGGCCTGATGATAACCCTAACCCTAACCCTGACACTATCCTAGGGCTGATGCTAACCCTAACCTTAACACTATCCTAGGGCTGATGCTAACCCTAACGCTAACCCTAACACTATCCTTGAACTGATGCTAACCCTAACCCTAACCATAACACTATCCTAGGCCTGTTGATAACCCTAACCCTAACCCTAACACTATCCTAGGGTTTATGTTAACCCTAACCCTAACACTATCCTAGGGCTGATGCGAAACTTAACCATAAACCTAACACTATCCTAGGGCTGATGGTAACCCTAACCCTAGCCCTAACACTATCCTAGGGCTGATGCTAACCCTAACCCTAACACTATCCTAGGCCTGATGCTAACCCTAACCCTAACACTATCCTAGGGCTGATGCTAACCCTAACTCTAACCCTAACACTATCCTCGGCCTGATGCTAACCCTATCCCTAACCCTAACACTCTCCTAGGGCTGAGGCTAACCCTAACCATAACACTATCCTAGGGCTGATGTTAACCCTAACCCTAACCTAAACACTATCCTGGGGTTGATGCTAACCCTAACCCTAACACTATCCTAGGGCTGATGCTAACCCTAACCCTAACCCTAACACTATCCTAGGGCTGATGCTAACCCTAACCCTAACACTATCCTTGGGCTGATGCTAACCCTAACCCTAACCCTAACACTATCCTAGGGCAGATGCTAACCCTAACCCTAACCCTAACACTATCCTAGGCCTGATGCTAACCGTAACACTAACACTATCCTAGGGCTGATGCTAACCCTAACCTTAACCCTAACACTATCCTAGGGCGGATGCTAACCCTAACCCTAACCCTAACACTATCCTAGGGCTGATGCTAACCGTAACACTAACACTATCCTAGGGCTGATGCTAATCCTAACCCTAACCCTAACATTATCCTAGGGCTGATGCTAACCCTAACCCTAACTCTAACACTATCTTAGGGCTGAGGCTAACCCTATCCCTAACACTACCCTACGGCTGATGCTAACCCTAACCCTAAGCCTAACACTATCCTAGGGCTGATGCTAACCCTAACCCTAACACTATCCTAGGCCTGATGCTAACCCTAACCCTAACCCTAACACTATCCTTGGCCTGATGCTTACCCTAACCTTAACACTATCCTAGGGCTGATGCTAACCCTAACCCTAACCCTAACACTATCCTAGGGCTGATGCTAACCCTAACCCTAACACTACCCTAGGCCTGATGATAACCCTAACCCTAACCCTAACACTATCCTAGGGCTGATGCTAACCCTAACCCTAACACTATCCTAGGGCTGATGCTAACCCTAACCCTAACCCTAACACTATCCTAGGGCTGATGCTAACCCTAATGCTAACCCTAACACTATCCTTGAACTAATGCTAACCCTAACCCTAACCCTAACATTATCCTAGGCCTGATGATAACCCTAACCCTAACCCTAACACTATCCTAGGGTTTATGTTAACCCTAACCCTAACACTATCCTATGGCTGATGCTACCCCTAACCCTAAACCTAACACTATCCTAGGGCGGATGCTAACCCTAACCCTAACCCTAACACTATCCTAGGCCTGATGCTAACCCTAACACTAACACTATCCTAGGGCTGATGCTAACCCTAACCCTAACACTATCCTAGGCCTGATGCTAACCCTAACCCTAACACTATCCTAGGGCTGATGCTAACCCTAACCCTAACGCTAACACTATCCTAGGCCTGATGCTAACCCTATCCCTAACCCTAACACTCTCCTAAGGGTGAGGCTAACCCTAACCCTAACACTATCCTAGGGCTGATGCTAACCCTAACCCTAACCCTAACACTATCCTTGGGCTGATGCTAACCCTATCTCTAACACTATCCTGGGCCTGATGCTAACCCTAACCCTAACCCTAACACTATCCTAGGGCTGATGCTAACCCTAACCCTAACACTATCCTTGGGCTGATGCTAACCCTAACCCTAACCCTAACACTATCCTAGGGCAGATGCTAACCCTAACGCTAACCCTAACACTATCCTTGAACTGATGCTAACCCTAACCCTAACCCTAACACTATCCTAGGCCTGATGATAACCCTAACCCTAACCCTAACACTATCCTACGGTTTATGTTAACCCTAACCCTAACACTATCCTAGGGCTGATGCTAACCCTAACCCTAACCCTAACACTATCCTAGGGCTGATGATAACCCTAACACTAACACTATCCTAGGGCTGATGCTAACCCTAACCCTAACCCTTAACATTATCCTAGGGCTGATGCTAACCCTAACCCTAACTCTAACACTATCTTAGGGCTGAGGCTAACCCTAACCCTAACACTATCCTACGGCTGATGCTAACCCTAACCCTAACCCTAACACTATCCTAGGGCTGATGCTAACCCTAACCCTAACACTATCCTAGGCCTGATGCTAACCCTAACCCTAACCCTAACACTATCCTAGGGCTGATGCTAACCCTAACCCTAACACTATCCTAGGGCTGATGCTAACCCTAACCCTAACCCTAACACTATCCTAGGGCTGATGATAACCCTAACACTAACACTATCCTATGGCTGATGCTAACCCTAACCCTAACCCTTAACATTATCCTAGGGCTGATGCTAACCCTAACCCTAACTCTAACAGTATCTTAGGGCTGAGGCTAACCCTAACCCTAACACTATCCTACGGCTGATGCTAACCCTAACCCTAACAATAACACTATCCTAGGGCTGATGCTAACCCTAACCCTAACACTATCCTAGGCCTGATGCTAACCCTAACCCTAACCCTAACACTCTCCTAGGGCTGATGCTAACCCTAACCCTAACAATATCCTAGGGCTGATGCTAACCCTAACCCTAACCCTAACACTATCGTAGGGCTGATGCTAACCCTAACCCTAACACTATCCTAGGCCTGATGATAACCCTAACACTAACCCTGACACTATCCTAGGGCTGATGCTAACCCTAACCCTAACACTATCCTAGGGCTGATGCTAACCCTAACCCTAACCCTAACACTATCCTAGGGCTGATGCTAACCCTAACGCTAACCCTAACACTATCCTTGAACTGATGCTAACCCTAACCCTAACCATAACACTATCCTAGGCCTGTTGATAACCCTAACCCTAACCCTAACACTATCCTAGGGTTTATGTTAACCCTAAACCTAACAATATCCTAGGGCTGATGCGAAACTTAACCATAAACCTAACACTATCCTAGGCCTGATGGTAACCCTAACCCTAGCCCTAACACTATCCTAGGGCTGATGCTAACCCTAACCCTAACACTATCCTAGGCCTGATGCTAGCCCTAACCCTAACACTATCCTAGGGCTGATGCTAACCCTAACTCTAACCCTAACACTATCCTAGGCCTGATGTTAACCCTATCCCTAACCCTAACACTCTCCTAGGGCTGAGGCTAACCCTAACCATAACACTATCCTAGGGCTGATGTTAACCCTAACCCTAACCTAAACACTATCCTAGGGTTGATGCTAACCCTAACCCTAACACTATCCTAGGGCTGATGCTAACCCTAACCCTAACCCTAACACTATCCTAGGGCTGATGCTAACCCTAACCCTAACACTATCCTTGGGCTGATGCTAACCCTAACCCTAACCCTAACACTATCCTAGGGCAGATGCTAACCCTAACCCTAACCCTAACACTGTCCTAGGCCTGATGCTAACCGTAACACTAACACTATCCTAGGGCTGATGCTAACCCTAACCCTAACCCTAACATTATCCTACGGCTGATGCTAACCCTAACCCTAACTCTAACACTATCTTAGGGGTGAGGCTAACCCTAACCCTAACGCTATCCTACGGCTGATGTTAACCCTAACCCTAACCCTAACACTATCCTAGGGCTGATGCTAACCCTAACACTAACACTATCCTAGGCCTGATGCTAACCCTAACCCTAACCCTAACACTATCCTAGGGCTGATGCTAACCCTAACCCAAACACTATGCTAGGGCTGATGCTAACCCTAACCCTAACCCTAACACTATCCTAGGGCTGATGCTAACCCTAACCCTAACACTATCCTAGGCCTGATGATAACCCTAACCCTAACCCTAACACTATCCTGGGGCTGATGCTAACCCTAACCTTAACACTATCCTAGGGCTGATGCTAACCCTAACCCTAACCCTAATACTATCCTAGGGCTGATGCTAACACTAACGCTAACCCTAACACTATCCTTGAACTGAAGCTAACCCTAACCCTAACACTATCCTAGGCCTGATGATAACCCTAACCCTAACCCTGACACTATCCTAGGGCTGATGCTAACCCTAACCTTAACACTATCCTAGGGCTGATGCTAACCCTAACGCTAACCCTAACACTATCCTTGAACTGATGCTAACCCTAACCCTAACCATAACACTATCCTAGGCCTGTTGATAACCCTAACCCTAACCCTAACACTATCCTAGGGTTTATGTTAACCCTAACCCTAACACTATCCTAGGGCTGATGCGAAACTTAACCATAAACCTAACACTATCCTAGGGCTGATGGTAACCCTAACCATAGCCCTAACACTATCCTAGGGCTGATGCTAACCCTAACCCTAACACTATCCTAGGCCTGATGCTAACCCTAACCCTAACACTATCCTAGGGCTGATGCTAACCCTAACTCTAACCCTAACACTATCCTCGGCCTGATGCTAACCCTATCCCTAACCCTAACACTCTCCTAGGGCTGAGGCTAACCCTAACCATAACACTATCCTAGGGCTGATGTTAACCCTAACCCTAACCTAAACACTATCCTGGGGTTGATGCTAACCCTAACCCTAACACTATCCTAGGGCTGATGCTAACCCTAACCCTAACCCTAACACTATCCTAGGGCTGATGCTAACCCTAACCCTAACACTATCCTTGGGCTGATGCTAACCCTAACCCTAACCCTAACACTATCCTAGGGCAGATGCTAACCCTAACCCTAACCCTAACACTATCCTAGGCCTGATGCTAACCGTAACACTAACACTATCCTAGGGCTGATGCTAACCCTAACCTTAACCCTAACACTATCCTAGGGCGGATGCTAACCCTAACCCTAACCCTAACACTATCCTAGGGCTGATGCTAACCGTAACACTAACACTATCCTAGGGCTGATGCTAATCCTAACCCTAACCCTAACATTATCCTAGGGCTGATGCTAACCCTAACCCTAACTCTAACACTATCTTAGGGCTGAGGCTAACCCTATCCCTAACACTACCCTACGGCTGATGCTAACCCTAACCCTAACCCTAACACTATCCTAGGGCTGATGCTAACCCTAACCCTAACACTATCCTAGGCCTGATGCTAACCCTAACCCTAACCCTAACACTATCCTTGGCCTGATGCTTACCCTAACCTTAACACTATCCTAGGGCTGATGCTAACCCTAACCCTAACCCTAACACTATCCTAGGGCTGATGCTAACCCTAACCCTAACACTATCCTAGGCCTGATCATAACCCTAACCCTAACCCTAACACTATCCTAGGGCTGATGCTAACCCTAACCCTAACACTATCCTAGGGCTGATGCTAACCCTAACCCTAACCCTAACACTATCCTAGGGCTGATGCTAACCCTAATGCTAACCCTAACACTATCCTTGAACTAATGCTAACCCTAACCCTAACCCTAACATTATCCTAGGCCTGATGATAACCCTAACCCTAACCCTAACACTATCCTAGGGTTTATGTTAACCCTAACCCTAACACTATCCTATGGCTGATGCTACCCCTAACCCTAAACCTAACACTATCCTAGGGCGGATGCTAACCCTAACCCTAACCCTAACACTATCCTAGGGCTGATGCTAACCCTAACACTAACACTATCCTAGGGCTGATGCTAACCCTAACCCTAACACTATCCTAGGCCTGATGCTAACCCTAACCCTAACACTATCCTAGGGCTGATGCTAACCCTAACCCTAACGCTAACACTATCCTAGGCCTGATGCTAACCCTATCCCTAACCCTAACACTCTCCTAAGGGTGAGGCTAACCCTAACCCTAACACTATCCTAGGGCTGATGCTAACCCTAACCCTAACCCTAACACTATCCTTGGGCTGATGCTAACCCTAACTCTAACACTATCCTGGGCCTGATGCTAACCCTAACCCTAACCCTAACACTATCCTAGGGCTGATGCTAACCCTAACCCTAACACTATCCTTGGGCTGATGCTAACCCTAACCCTAACCCTAACACTATCCTAGGGCAGATGCTAACCCTAACGCTAACCCTAACACTATCCTTGAACTGATGCTAACCCTAACCCTAACCCTAACACTATCCTAGGCCTGATGATAACCCTAACCCTAACCCTAACACTATCCTACGGTTTATGTTAACCCTAACCCTAACACTATCCTAGGGCTGATGCTAACCCTAACCCTAACCCTAACACTATCCTAGGGCTGATGATAACCCTAACACTAACACTATCCTAGGGCTGATGCTAACCCTAACCCTAACCCTTAACATTATCCTAGGGCTGATGCTAACCCTAACCCTAACTCTAACACTATCTTAGGGCTGAGGCTAACCCTAACCCTAACACTATCCTACGGCTGATGCTAACCCTAACCCTAACCCTAACACTATCCTAGGGCTGATGCTAACCCTAACCCTAACACTATCCTAGGCCTGATGCTAACCCTAACCCTAACCCTAACACTATCCTAGGGCTGATGCTAACCCTAACCCTAACACTATCCTAGGGCTGATGCTAACCCTAACCCTAACCCTAACACTATCCTAGGGCTGATGATAACCCTAACACTAACACTATCCTATGGCTGATGCTAACCCTAACCCTAACCCTTAACATTATCCTAGGGCTGATGCTAACCCTAACCCTAACTCTAACAGTATCTTAGGGCTGAGGCTAACCCTAACCCTAACACTATCCTACGGCTGATGCTAACCCTAACCCTAACAATAACACTATCCTAGGGCTGATGCTAACCCTAACCCTAACACTATCCTAGGCCTGATGCTAACCCTAACCCTAACCCTAACACTCTCCTAGGGCTGATGCTAACCCTAACCCTAACAATATCCTAGGGCTGATGCTAACCCTAACCCTAACCCTAACACTATCGTAGGGCTGATGCTAACCCTAACCCTAACACTATCCTAGGCCTGATGATAACCCTAACACTAACCCTGACACTATCCTAGGGCTGATGCTAACCCTAACCCTAACACTATCCTAGGGCTGATGCTAACCCTAACCCTAACCCTAACACTATCCTAGGGCTGATGCTAACCCTAACGCTAAACCTAACACTATCCTTGAACTGATGCTAACCCTAACCCTAACCATAACACTATCCTAGGCCTGTTGATAACCCTAACCCTAACCCTAACACTATCCTAGGGTTTATGTTAACCCTAAACCTAACAATATCCTAGGGCTGATGCGAAACTTAACCATAAACCTAACACTATCCTAGGCCTGATGGTAACCCTAACCCTAGCCCTAACACTATCCTAGGGCTGATGCTAACCCTAACCCTAACACTATCCTAGGCCTGATGCTAGCCCTAACCCTAACACTATCCTAGGGCTGATGCTAACCCTAACTCTAACCCTAACACTATCCTAGGCCTGATGTTAACCCTATCCCTAACCCTAACACTCTCCTAGGGCTGAGGCTAACCCTAACCATAACACTATCCTAGGGCTGATGTTAACCCTAACCCTAACCTAAACACTATCCTAGGGTTGATGCTAACCCTAACCCTAACACTATCCTAGGGCTGATGCTAACCCTAACCCTAACCCTAACACTATCCTAGGGCTGATGCTAACCCTAACCCTAACACTATCCTTGGGCTGATGCTAACCCTAACCCTAACCCTAACACTATCCTAGGGCAGATGCTAACCCTAACCCTAACCCTAACACTGTCCTAGGCCTGATGCTAACCGTAACACTAACACTATCCTAGGGCTGATGCTAACCCTAACCCTAACCCTAACATTATCCTACGGCTGATGCTAACCCTAACCCTAACTCTAACACTATCTTAGGGGTGAGGCTAACCCTAACCCTAACACTATCCTATGGCTGATGTTAACCCTAACCCTAACCCTAACACTATCCTAGGGCTGATGCTAACCCTAACACTAACACTATCCTAGGCCTGATGCTAACCCTAACCCTAACCCTAACACTATCCTAGGGCTGATGCTAACCCTAACCCTAACACTATGCTAGGGCTGATGCTAACCCTAACCCTAACCCTAACACTATCCTAGGGCTGATGCTAACCCTAACCCTAACACTATCCTAGGCCTGATGATAACCCTAACCCTAACCCTAACACTATCCTGGGGCTGATGCTAACCCTAACCTTAACACTATCCTAGGGCTGATGCTAACCCTAACCCTAACCCTAATACTATCCTAGGGCTGATGCTAACACTAACGCTAACCCTAACACTATCCTTGAACTGAAGCTAACCCTAACCCTAACCCTAACACAATCCTAGGCCTGATGATAACCCTAACCCTAACCCTAACACTATCCTAGGGTTTATGTTAACCCTAACCCTAACACTATCCTAGGGCTGAGGCTAACCCTAACACTAAACCTAACACTATCCTAGGGCGGATGCTAACCCTAACCCTAACCCTAACACTATCCTAGGGCTGATGCTAACCCTAACACTAACACTATGCTAGGGCTGATGCTAAACGTAACCCTAACCCTAACACTCTCCAAGGGCTGATGCTACCCCTAACCCTAACCCTAACACTATCCTAGGGCTGATGCTAACCCTAACCCTAACACTATCCTAGGGCTGATGCTAACCCTAACCCTAACCCTAACACTATATCTAGGGTTGATGCTAACCCTATCCCTAACAGTATCCTAGGGCTGATGCTAACCCTAACCCTAACCCTAACACTATCCTAGGGCTGATGCTAACCCTAACCCTAACACTATCCTAGGGCTGATGCTAACCCTAACCCTAACCCTAACACTAACCTAGTTGTGATGCTAACCCTAACACTAACACTATCCTAGGGCTCATGCTAACCCTAACCCTAACCCTAACACTATCCTAGGGCTGATGCTAACCCTAACCCTAACACTATCCTAGGGCTGATGCTAACCCTAACCCTAACCCTAACATTATCCCAGGGCTGATGCAAACCTTAACCCTAACACTATCCTAGGGCTGATGCTAACCCTAACCCTTACCCTAACACTATCCTAGGGCTGATGCTAACCCTAACCCTAACCCTAACACTATCCTAGGGCTGATGCTAACCCTAACACTAATAATATCCTACGGCTGATGCTAACACTAACCCTAACCCTAACGCTATCCTAGGGCTGATGCTAACCCTAACCCTAACCCTAACACTATCCTAGGGCTGATGCTAACCCTAACCCTAACACTATCCTAGGCCTGATGATAACCCTAACCCTAACCCTAACACTATCCTAGGGCTGATGCTAACCCTAACCCTAACACTATCCTAGGCCTGATGCTAACCCTAACCCTAACCCTAACACTATCCTAGGGCTGATGCTAACCCTAACCCTAACACTATCCTAGGGCTGATGCTAACCCTAACCCTAACCCTAACACTATCCTAGGGCTGATGCTAACCCTAACCCTAACACTATCATAGGCCTGATGATAACCCTAACCCTAACCCTAAAACTATCCTAGGGCTGATGCTAACCCTAACCCTAACACTATCCTAGGCCTGATGCGAACCCTAACCCTAACCCTAACACTATCCTAGGCCTGATGCTAACCCTAACCCCAACACTATCCTAGGGCTGATGCTAAGCCTAACCCTAACCCTAACACTATCCTAGGGCTGATGCTAACCCTAACCCCAACACTATCCTAGGCCTGATGATAACCCTAACCCTAACCCTAACACTATCCTAGGGGTGATGCTAACCCTAACCCTAACACTATCCTAGGGCTGATGCTAACCCTAAACCTAACCCTAACACTATCCTAGGGCTGATGCTAACCCTAACGCTAACCCTAAAACTATCCTTGAACTGATGCTAACCCTAACCCTAACCCTAACACTATCCTAGGCCTGATGATAACCCTAACCCTAACCCTAACACTATCCTAGGGTTTATGTTAACCATAACCCTAACACTATCCTAGGGCTGATGCTAACCCTAACCCTACCACTATCCTAGGGCTGATGCTAACCCTAACCCTAACCCTAACACTATCCTAGGGCTGATGCTAACCCTAACCCTAACACTATCCTAGGCCTGATGATAACCCTAACCCTAACCCTAACACTATCCTAGGGCTGATGCTAACCCTAACCCTAACACTATCCTAGGGCTGATGCTAACCCTAACCCTAACCCTAACACTATCCTAGGGCTGATGCTAACCCTAACCCTAACCCTAACACTATCCTAGGGCTGATGCTAAACTTAACCCTAACCCTAACACTATCCTAGGGCTGATTTTAACCGTAACCCTAACACTATCCTAGGCCTGATGCTACCCCTAACCCTTACCCTAACACTATCCTAGAGCTGATGCTAAACCTAACCATAACCCTAACACTATCCTAGCGCTGATGCTAACCCTAACCCTAACACTATCCTAGGCCTGATGATAACCCTAACACTAACCCTGACACTATCCTAGGGCTGATGCTAACCCTAACCCTAACACTATCCTAGGGCTGATGCTAACCCTAACCCTAACCCTAACACTATCCTAGGGCTGATGCTAACCCTAACGCTAACCCTAACACTATCCTTGAACTGATGCTAACCCTAACCCTAACCATAACACTATCCTAGGCCTGTTGATAACCCTAACCCTAACCCTAACACTATCCTAGGGTTTATGTTAACCCTAAACCTAACAATATCCTAGGGCTGATGCGAAACTTAACCATAAACCTAACACTATCCTAGGCCTGATGGTAACCCTAACCCTAGCCCTAACACTATCCTAGGGCTGATGCTAACCCTAACCCTAACACTATCCTAGGCCTGATGCTAGCCCTAACCCTAACACTATCCTAGGGCTGATGCTAACCCTAACTCTAACCCTAACACTATCCTAGGCCTGATGTTAACCCTATCCCTAACCCTAACACTCTCCTAGGGCTGAGGCTAACCCTAACCATAACACTATCCTAGGGCTGATGTTAACCCTAACCCTAACCTAAACACTATCCTAGGGTTGATGCTAACCCTAACCCTAACACTATCCTAGGGCTGATGCTAACCCTAACCCTAACCCTAACACTATCCTAGGGCTGATGCTAACCCTAACCCTAACACTATCCTTGGGCTGATGCTAACCCTAACCCTAACCCTAACACTATCCTAGGGCAGATGCTAACCCTAACCCTAACCCTAACACTGTCCTAGGCCTGATGCTAACCGTAACACTAACACTATCCTAGGGCTGATGCTAACCCTAACCCTAACCCTAACATTATCCTACGGCTGATGCTAACCCTAACCCTAACTCTAACACTATCTTAGGGGTGAGGCTAACCCTAACCCTAACACTATCCTACGGCTGATGTTAACCCTAACCCTAACACTAACACTATCCTAGGGCTGATGCTAACCCTAACACTAACACTATCCTAGGCCTGATGCTAACCCTAACCCTAACCCTAACACTATCCTAGGGCTGATGCTAACCCTAACCCTAACACTATGCTAGGGCTGATGCTAACCCTAACCCTAACCCTAACACTATCCTAGGGCTGATGCTAACCCTAACCCTAACACTATCCTAGGCCTGATGATAACCCTAACCCTAACCCTAACACTATCCTGGGGCTGATGCTAACCCTAACCCTAACACTATCCTAGGACTGATGCTAACCCTAACCCTAACCCTAATACTATCCTAGGGCTGATGCTAACACTAACGCTAACCCTAACACTATCCTTGAACTGAAGCTAACCCTAACCCTAACCCTAACACAATCCTAGGCCTGATGATAACCCTAACCCTAACCCTAACACTATCCTAGGGTTTATGTTAACCCTAACCCTAACACTATCCTAGGGCTGAGGCTAACCCTAACACTAAACCTAACACTATCCTAGGGCGGATGCTAACCCTAACCCTAACCCTAACACTATCCTAGGGCTGATGCTAACCCTAACACTAACACTATGCTAGGGCTGATGCTAAACGTAACCCTAACCCTAACACTCTCCAAGGGCTGATGCTACCCCTAACCCTAACCCTAACACTATCCTAGGGCTGATGCTAACCCTAACCCTAACACTATCCTAGGGCTGATGCTAACCCTAACCCTAACCCTAACACTATATCTAGGGTTGATGCTAACCCTATCCCTAACAGTATCCTAGGGCTGATGCTAACCCTAACCCTAACCCTAACACTATCCTAGGGATGATGCTAACCCTAACCCTAACACTATCCTAGGGCTGATGCTAACCCTAACCCTAACCCTAACACTAACCTAGTTGTGATGCTAACCCTAACACTAACACTATCCTAGGGCTCATGCTAACCCTAACCCTAACCCTAACACTATCCTAGGGCTGATGCTAACCCTAACCCTAACACTATCCTAGGGCTGATGCTAACCCTAACCCTAACCCTAACATTATCCCAGGGCTGATGCAAACCTTAACCCTAACACTATCCTAGGGCTGATGCTAACCCTAACCCTTACCCTAACACTATCCTAGGGCTGATGCTAACCCTAAGCCTAACCCTAACACTATCCTAGGGCTGATGCTAACCCTAACACTAATAATATCCTACGGCTGATGCTAACACTAACCCTAACCCTAACGCTATCCTAGGGCTGATGCTAACCCTAACCCTAACCCTAACACTATCCTAGGGCTGATGCTAACCCTAACCCTAACACTATCCTAGGCCTGATGATAACCCTAACCCTAACCCTAACACTATCCTAGGGCTGATGCTAACCCTAACCCTAACACTATCCTAGGCCTGATGCTAACCCTAACCCTAACCCTAACACTATCCTAGGGCTGATGCTAACCCTAACCCTAACACTATCCTAGGGCTGATGCTAACCCTAACCCTAACCCTAACACTATCCTAGGGCTGATGCTAACCCTAACCCTAACACTATCATAGGCCTGATGATAACCCTAACCCTAACCCTAAAACTATCCTAGGGCTGATGCTAACCCTAACCCTAACACTATCCTAGGCCTGATGCGAACCCTAACCCTAACCCTAACACTATCCTAGGCCTGATGCTAACCCTAACCCCAACACTATCCTAGGGCTGATGCTAACCCTAACCCTAACCCTAACACTATCCTAGGGCTGATGCTAACCCTAACCCCAACACTATCCTAGGCCTGATGATAACCCTAACCCTAACCCTAACACTATCCTAGGGGTGATGCTAACCCTAACCCTAACACTATCCTAGGGCTGACGCTAACCCTAAACCTAACCCTAACACTATCCTAGGGCTGATGCTAACCCTAACGCTAACCCTAAAACTATCCTTGAACTGATGCTAACCCTAACCCTAACCCTAACACTATCCTAGGCCTGATGATAACCCTAACCCTAACCCTAACACTATCCTAGGGTTTATGTTAACCATAACCCTAACACTATCCTAGGGCTGATGCTAACCCTAACCCTACCACTATCCTAGGGCTGATGCTAACCCTAACCCTAACCCTAACACTATCCTAGGGCTGATGCTAACCCTAACCCTAACACTATCCTAGGCCTGATGATAACCCTAACCCTAACCCTAACACTATCCTAGGGCTGATGCTAACCCTAACCCTAACACTATCCTAGGGCTGATGCTAACCCTAACCCTAACCCTAACACTATCCTAGGGCTGATGCTAACCCTAACCCTAACCCTAACACTATCCTAGGGCTGATGCTAAACTTAACCCTAACCCTAACACTATCCTAGGGCTGATTTTAACCGTAACCCTAACACTATCCTAGGCCTGATGCTACCCCTAACCCTTACCCTAACACTATCCTAGAGCTGATGCTAAACCTAACCATAACCCTAACACTATCCTAGCGCTGATGCTAACCCTAACCCTAACCCTAACACTATCCTTGGGCTGATGCTAACCCTAACCTTAACACTATCCTGGGCCTGATGCTAACCCTAACCCTAACCCTAACACTATCCTAGGGCTGATGCTAACCCTAACACTAACACTATCCTTGGGCTGATGCTAACCCTAACCCTAACCCTAACACTATCCTAGGGCAGATGCTAACCCTAACGCTAACCCTAACACTATACTTGAACTGATGCTAACCCTAACCTTACCCTAACACTATCCTAGGGCTGATGCTAACCCTAACCCTAACCCTAACACTATCCTAGGGCTGATGCTAACCCTAACTCTAACCCTTAACATTATCCTAGGGCTGATGCTAACCCTAACCCTAACTCTAACACTATCTTAGGGCTGAGGCTAACCCTAACCCTAACACTATCCTACGGCTGATGCTAACCCTAACCCTAACCCTTACACTATCCTAGGGCTGATGCTAACCCTAACCCTAACACTATCCTAGGCCTGATGCTAACCCTAACCCTAACCCTAACACTATCCTAGGGCTGATGCTAACCCTAACCCTAACACTATCCTAGGGCTAATGCTAACCCTAACCCTAACCCTAACACTATCCTAGGCCTGATGCTAACCCTAACCATAACACTATCCTAGGCCTGATGATAACCCTAACCCTAACCCTGACACTATCCTAGGGCTGATGCTAACCCTAAACCTAACACTATCCTAGGGCTGATGCTAACCCTAACCCTAACCCTAACACTATCCTAGGGCTGATGCTAACCCTAACGCTAACCCTAACACTATCCTTGAACTGATGCTAACCCTAACCCTAATCATAACACTATCCTAGGCCTGATGATAACCCTAACCCTAACCCTAACACTATCCTAGGGTTTATGTTAACCCTAACCCTAACACTATCCTAGGGCTGATGCTAACCCTAACCCTAAAACTAACACTATCCTAGGGCGGATGCTAACCCTAACCCTAACACTAACACTATCCTAGGGCTGATGCTAACCCTAACACTAACACTATCCTAGGGCTGATGCTAACCCTAACCCTAACCCTAACACTCTCCAAGGGCTGATGCTAACCCTAACCCTAACCCTAACACTATCCTAGGGCTCATGCTAACCCTAACCCTAACCCTAACAGTATCCTAGGGCTGATGCTAACCCTAACACTAACACTATCCTAGGGCTGATGCTAACCCTAACCCTAACCCTAACACTCTCCAAGGCCTGATGCTAACCCTAACCATAACCCTAACACTATCCTAGGGCTGATGCTAACCCTAACCCTAACACTATCCTAGGGCTGATGCTAACCCTAACCCTAACCCTAACACTATCCTAGGGCTGATGCTAACCCTAACCCTAACACTATCCAAGGCCTGATGATAACCCTAACCCTAACCCTAACACTATCCTAGGGCTGATGCTAACCGTAACCCTAACACTCTCCTAGAGCTGATGCTAACCCTAACCCTAACCCTAACACTATCCTAAGTCTGATACTAACCCTAGCCCTCACACTATCCTAGGCCTGATGATAACCCTAACCCTAACCTTAACACTATCCTAGGGCTGATGCTAACCCTAACCCTAACCCTAACAGTATCCTAGAGCTGATGCTAACCCTAACCCTAACACTATCCTAGGCCTGATGATAACCCTAACCCTAACCCTGACACTATCCTAGGGCTCATGCTAACCCTAACCCTAACACTATCCTAGGGCTGATGCTAACCCTAACCCTAATCCTAACACTATCCTAGGGCTGATGCTAACCCTGTCCCTAACCCTAACACTCTCCTAGGGCTGAGGCTAACCCTAACCCTAACACTATCCTAGGGCTGATGCTAACCCTAACCCTAACACTATCCTTGGGCTGATGCTAACCCTAACCCTAACCCTAACACAATCCTAGGGCAGATGCTAACCCTAACGCTAACCCTAACACTATCCTTGAACTGATGCTAAACCTAACCCTAACCATAACACTATCCTAGGCCTGTTGATAACCCTAACCCTAACCCTAACACTATCCTAGGGTTTATGTTATCTCTAACCCTAACACTATCCTAGGGCTGATGCTAAACCTAACCATAAACCTAACACTATCCTAGGGCTGATTGTAACCCTAACCCTAGCCCTAACACTATCCTAGGGCTGATGCTAACCCTAACCCTAACACTATCCTAGGCCTGATGCTAACCCTAACCCTAACACTATCCTAGGGCTGATGCTAACCCTAACCCTAACCCTAACACTATCCTAGGCCTGATGCTAACCCTATCCCTAACCCTAACACTCTCCTAGGGCTTAGGCTAACCCTAACCATAACACTATCCTAGGGCTGATGCTAACCCTAACCCTAACCTAAACACTATACTAGGGTTGATGCTAACCCTAACCCTAACACTATCCTAGGGCTGATGCTAACCCTAACCCTAACCCTAACACTATCCTTGGGCTCATGCTAACCCTAACCCTAACATTATCCTGGGCCTGATGCTAACCCTAACCCTAACCCTAACACTATCCTAGGGCTGATGCTAACCCTAACCCTAACACTATCCTTGGGCTGATGCTAACCCTAACCCTAACCCTAACACTATCCTAGGGCAGATGCTAACCCTAACCCTAACCCTAACACTATCCTAGGCCTGATGCTAACCGTAACACTAACACTATCCTAGGGCTGATGCTAACCCCAACCCTAACCCTAACATTATCCTACGGCTGATGCTCACCCTAATCCTAACTCTAACACTATCTTAGGGGTGAGGCTAACCCTAACCCTAACACTATCCTAGGGCTGATGCTAACCCTAACCCTAACCCTAACACTATCCTAGGGCTGATGGTAACCCTAACCCTAACACTATCCTAGGCCTGATGATAACCCTAACCCTAACCCTAACACTATCCTAGGGTTTATGTTAACCCTAACCCTAACACTATCCTAGGGCTGATGCTAACCCTAACCCTAACCCTAACACTATCCTAGGGCGGATGCTAACCCTAACCCTAACCCTAACACTATCCTAGGGCTGATGCTAACCCTAACACTAACACTATCCTAGGGCTGATGCTAAGCCTAACTCTAACCCTTAACATTATCCTAGGGCTGATGCTAACCCTAACCCTAACTCTAACACTATCTTAGGGCTGAGGCTAACCCTAACCCTAACACTATCCTACGGCTGATGCTAACCCTAACCCTAACCCTTACACTATCCTAGGGCTGATGCTAACCCTAACCCTAACACTATACTAGGCCTGATGCTAACCCTAACCCTAACCCTAACACTATCCTAGGGCTGATGCTAACCCTAACCCTAACACTATCCTAGGGCTGATGCTAACCCTAACCCTAACCCTAACACTAACCTAGGCCTGATGCTAACCCTAACCATAACACTATCCTAGGCCTGATGATAACCCTAACCCTAACCCTGACACTATCCTAGGGCTGATGCTAACCCTAAACCTAACACTGTCCTAGGGCTGATGCTAACCCTAACCCTAACCCTAACACTATCCTAGGGCTGATGCTAACCCTAACGCTAACCCTAACACTATCCTTGAACTGATGCTAACCCTAACCCTAACCATAACACTATCCTAGGCCTGATGATAACCCTAACCCTAACCCTAACACTATCCTAGGGTTTATGTTAACCCTAACCCTAAGACTATCCTAGGGCTGATGCTAACCCTAACCCTAAAACTAACACTATCCTAGGGCGGATGCTAACCCTAACCCTAACACTAACACTATCCTAGGGCTGATGCTAACCCTAACACTAACACTATCCTAGGGCTGATGCTAACCCTAACCCTAACCCTAACACTCTCCAAGGGCTGATGCTAACCCTAACCCTAACCCTAACACTATCCTAGGGCTGATGCTAACCCTAACCCTAACCCTAACACTATCCTAGGGCTGATGCTAACCCTAACACTAACACTATCCTAGGGCTGATGCTAACCCTAACCCTAACACTAACACTCTCCAAGGCCTGATGCTAACCCTAACCGTAACCCTAACACTATCCTAGGGCTGATGCTAACCCTAACCCTAACACTATCCTAGGGCTGATGCTAACCCTAACCCTAACCCTAACACTATCCTAGGGCTGATGCTAACCCTAACCCTAACACTATCCAAGGCCTGATGATAACCATAACCCTAACCCTTACACTATCCTAGGGATGATGCTAACCGTAACCCTAACACTCTCCTAGAGCTGATGCTAACCCTAACCCTAACCCTAACACTATCCTAAGTCTGATGCTAACCCTAGCCCTCACACTATCCTAGGCCTGATGATAACCCTAACCCTAACCTTAACACTATCCTAGGGCTGATGCTAACCCTAACCCTAACCCTAACACTATCCTAGAGCTGATGCTAACCCTAACCCTAACACTATCCTAGGCCTGATGATAACCCTAACCCTAACCCTGACACTATCCTAGGGCTCATGCTAACCCTAACCCTAACACTATCCTAGGGCTGATGCTAACCCTAACCCTAACCCTAACACTATCCTAGGGCTGATGCTAACCCTGTCCCTAACCCTAACACTCCCCTAGGGCTGAGGCTAACACTAACCCTAACACTATCCTAGGGCTGATGCTAACCCTAACCCTAACACTATCCTTGGGCTGATGCTAACCCTAACCCTAACCCTAACACTATCCTAGGGCAGATGCTAAACCTAACGCTAACCCTAACACTATCCTTGAACTGATGCTAACCCTAACCCTAACCATAACACTATCCTAGGCCTGTTGATAACCCTAACCCTAACCCTAACACTATCCTAGGGTTTATGTTAACTCTAACCCTAACACTATCCTAGGGCTGATGCTAAACATAACCATAAACCTAACACTATCCTAGGGCTGATGGTAACCCTAACCCTAACCCTAACACTATCCTAGGCCTGATGCTAACCCTAACCCTAACACTATCCTAGGGCTGATGCTAACCCTAACCCTAACCCTAACACTATCCTAGGCCTGATGCTAACCCTATCCCTAACCCTAACACTCTCCTAGGGCTTAGGCTAACCCTAACCATAACACTATCCTCGGGCTGATGCTAACCCTAACCCTAACCTAAACACTATCCTAGGGTTGATGCTAACCCTAACCCTAACACTATCCTAGGGCTGATGCTAACCCTAACCCTAACCCTAACACTATCCTTGGGCTGATGCTAACCCTAACCCTAACATTATCCTGGGCCTGATGCTAACCCTAACCCTAACCCTAACACTATCCTAGGGCTGATGCTAACCCTAACCCTAACACTATCCTTGGGCTGATGCTAACCCTAACCCTAACCCTAACACTATCCTAGGGCAGATGCTAACCCTAACCCTAACCCTAACACTATCCTAGGCCTGATGCTAACCCTAACCCTAACACTATCCTTGGGCTGATGCTAACCCTAACCCTAACCCTAACACTATCCTAGGGCAGATGCTAACCCTAACCCTAACCCTAACACTATCCTAGGCCTGATGCTAACCGTAACACTAACACTATCCTAGGGCTGATGCTAACCCCAACCCTAACCCTAACATTATCCTACGGCTGATGCTCACCCTAATCCTAACTCTAACACTATCTTAGGGGTGAGGCTAACCCTAACCCTAACACTATCCTAGGGCCGATGCTAACCGTAACCCTAACCCTAACACTATCCTAGGGCTGATGCTAACCCTAACCCTAACACTATCCTAGGGCTGATGCTAACCCTAACCCTAATCCTAACACTATCCTAGGGCTGATGCTAACCCTAACCCTAACACTATCCTAGGGCTGATGGTAACCCTAACCCTAACCCTAACACTATCCTAGGGCTGATGCTAACCCTAACCCTAACACTATCCTAGGCCTGATGATAACACTAACGCTAACCCTAACACTATCCTTGAACTGATGCTAACCCTAACCCTAACACTAACACTATCCTAGGCCTGATGATAACCCTAACCCTAACCCTAACACTATCCTAGGGTTTATGTTAACCCTAACCCTAACACTATCCTAGGGCTGAGGCTAACCCTAACCCTAAACCTAACACTGTCCTAGGGCTGATGCTAACCCTAACCCTAACCCTAACACTATCCTAGGGCTGATGCTAACCCTAACGCTAACCCTAACACTATCCTTGAACTGATGCTAACCCTAACCCTAACCATAACACTATCCTAGGCCTGATGATAACCCTAACCCTAACCCTAACACTATCCTAGGGTTTATGTTAACCCTAACCCTAACACTATCCTAGGGCTGATGCTAACCCTAACCCTAAAACTAACACTATCCTAGGGCGGATGCTAACCCTAACCCTAACACTAACACTATCCTAGGGCTGATGCTAACCCTAACACTAACACTATCCTAGGGCTGATGCTAACCCTAACCCTAAACCTAACACTCTCCAAGGGCTGATGCTAACCCTAACCCTAACCCTAACACTATCCTAGGGCTCATGCTAACCCTAACCCTAACCCTAACACTATCCTAGGGCTGATGCTAACCCTAACACTAACACTATCCTAGGGCTGATGCTAACCCTAACCCTAACACTAACACTCTCCAAGGCCTGATGCTAACCCTAACCATAACCCTAACACTATCCTAGGGCTGATGCTAACCCTAACCCTAACACTATCCTAGGGCTGATGCTAACCCTAACCCTAACCCTAACACTATCCTAGGGCTGATGCTAACCCTAACCCTAACACTATCCAAGGCCTGATGATAACCCTAACCCTAACCCTAACACTATCCTAGGGCTGATGCTAACCGTAACCCTAACACTCTCCTAGAGCTGATGCTAACCCTAACCCTAACCCTAACACTATCCTAAGTCTGATACTAACCCTAGCCCTCACACTATCCTAGGCCTGATGATAACCCTAACCCTAACCTTAACACTATCCTAGGGCTGATGCTAACCCTAACCCTAACCCTAACAGTATCCTAGAGCTGATGCTAACCCTAACCCTAACACTATCCTAGGCCTGATGATAACCCTAACCCTAACCCTGACACTATCCTAGGGCTCATGCTAACCCTAACCCTAACACTATCCTAGGGCTGATGCTAACCCTAACCCTAATCCTAACACTATCCTAGGGCTGATGCTAACCCTGTCCCTAACCCTAACACTCTCCTAGGGCTGAGGCTAACCCTAACCCTAACACTATCCTAGGGCTGATGCTAACCCTAACCCTAACACTATCCTTGGGCTGATGCTAACCCTAACCCTAACCCTAACACAATCCTAGGGCAGATGCTAACCCTAACGCTAACCCTAACACTATCCTTGAACTGATGCTAAACCTAACCCTAACCATAACACTATCCTAGGCCTGTTGATAACCCTAACCCTAACCCTAACACTATCCTAGGGTTTATGTTATCTCTAACCCTAACACTATCCTAGGGCTGATGCTAAACCTAACCATAAACCTAACACTATCCTAGGGCTGATTGTAACCCTAACCCTAGCCCTAACACTATCCTAGGGCTGATGCTAACCCTAACCCTAACACTATCCTAGGCCTGATGCTAACCCTAACCCTAACACTATCCTAGGGCTGATGCTAACCCTAACCCTAACCCTAACACTATCCTAGGCCTGATGCTAACCCTATCCCTAACCCTAACACTCTCCTAGGGCTTAGGCTAACCCTAACCATAACACTATCCTAGGGCTGATGCTAACCCTAACCCTAACCTAAACACTATACTAGGGTTGATGCTAACCCTAACCCTAACACTATCCTAGGGCTGATGCTAACCCTAACCCTAACCCTAACACTATCCTTGGGCTCATGCTAACCCTAACCCTAACATTATCCTGGGCCTGATGCTAACCCTAACCCTAACCCTAACACTATCCTAGGGCTGATGCTAACCCTAACCCTAACACTATCCTTGGGCTGATGCTAACCCTAACCCTAACCCTAACACTATCCTAGGGCAGATGCTAACCCTAACCCTAACCCTAACACTATCCTAGGCCTGATGCTAACCGTAACACTAACACTATCCTAGGGCTGATGCTAACCCCAACCCTAACCCTAACATTATCCTACGGCTGATGCTCACCCTAATCCTAACTCTAACACTATCTTAGGGGTGAGGCTAACCCTAACCCTAACACTATCCTAGGGCTGATGCTAACCCTAACCCTAACCCTAACACTATCCTAGGGCTGATGGTAACCCTAACCCTAACACTATCCTAGGCCTGATGATAACCCTAACCCTAACCCTAACACTATCCTAGGGTTTATGTTAACCCTAACCCTAACACTATCCTAGGGCTGATGCTAACCCTAACCCTAACCCTAACACTATCCTAGGGCGGATGCTAACCCTAACCCTAACCCTAACACTATCCTAGGGCTGATGCTAACCCTAACACTAACACTATCCTAGGGCTGATGCTAAGCCTAACTCTAACCCTTAACATTATCCTAGGGCTGATGCTAACCCTAACCCTAACTCTAACACTATCTTAGGGCTGAGGCTAACCCTAACCCTAACACTATCCTACGGCTGATGCTAACCCTAACCCTAACCCTTACACTATCCTAGGGCTGATGCTAACCCTAACCCTAACACTATACTAGGCCTGATGCTAACCCTAACCCTAACCCTAACACTATCCTAGGGCTGATGCTAACCCTAACCCTAACACTATCCTAGGGCTGATGCTAACCCTAACCCTAACCCTAACACTAACCTAGGCCTGATGCTAACCCTAACCATAACACTATCCTAGGCCTGATGATAACCCTAACCCTAACCCTGACACTATCCTAGGGCTGATGCTAACCCTAAACCTAACACTGTCCTAGGGCTGATGCTAACCCTAACCCTAACCCTAACACTATCCTAGGGCTGATGCTAACCCTAACGCTAACCCTAACACTATCCTTGAACTGATGCTAACCCTAACCCTAACCATAACACTATCCTAGGCCTGATGATAACCCTAACCCTAACCCTAACACTATCCTAGGGTTTATGTTAACCCTAACCCTAAGACTATCCTAGGGCTGATGCTAACCCTAACCCTAAAACTAACACTATCCTAGGGCGGATGCTAACCCTAACCCTAACACTAACACTATCCTAGGGCTGATGCTAACCCTAACACTAACACTATCCTAGGGCTGATGCTAACCCTAACCCTAACCCTAACACTCTCCAAGGGCTGATGCTAACCCTAACCCTAACCCTAACACTATCCTAGGGCTGATGCTAACCCTAACCCTAACCCTAACACTATCCTAGGGCTGATGCTAACCCTAACACTAACACTATCCTAGGGCTGATGCTAACCCTAACCCTAACACTAACACTCTCCAAGGCCTGATGCTAACCCTAACCGTAACCCTAACACTATCCTAGGGCTGATGCTAACCCTAACCCTAACACTATCCTAGGGCTGATGCTAACCCTAACCCTAACCCTAACACTATCCTAGGGCTGATGCTAACCCTAACCCTAACACTATCCAAGGCCTGATGATAACCATAACCCTAACCCTTACACTATCCTAGGGATGATGCTAACCGTAACCCTAACACTCTCCTAGAGCTGATGCTAACCCTAACCCTAACCCTAACACTATCCTAAGTCTGATGCTAACCCTAGCCCTCACACTATCCTAGGCCTGATGATAACCCTAACCCTAACCTTAACACTATCCTAGGGCTGATGCTAACCCTAACCCTAACCCTAACACTATCCTAGAGCTGATGCTAACCCTAACCCTAACACTATCCTAGGCCTGATGATAACCCTAACCCTAACCCTGACACTATCCTAGGGCTCATGCTAACCCTAACCCTAACACTATCCTAGGGCTGATGCTAACCCTAACCCTAACCCTAACACTATCCTAGGGCTGATGCTAACCCTGTCCCTAACCCTAACACTCCCCTAGGGCTGAGGCTAACACTAACCCTAACACTATCCTAGGGCTGATGCTAACCCTAACCCTAACACTATCCTTGGGCTGATGCTAACCCTAACCCTAACCCTAACACTATCCTAGGGCAGATGCTAAACCTAACGCTAACCCTAACACTATCCTTGAACTGATGCTAACCCTAACCCTAACCATAACACTATCCTAGGCCTGTTGATAACCCTAACCCTAACCCTAACACTATCCTAGGGTTTATGTTAACTCTAACCCTAACACTATCCTAGGGCTGATGCTAAACATAACCATAAACCTAACACTATCCTAGGGCTGATGGTAACCCTAACCCTAACCCTAACACTATCCTAGGCCTGATGCTAACCCTAACCCTAACACTATCCTAGGGCTGATGCTAACCCTAACCCTAACCCTAACACTATCCTAGGCCTGATGCTAACCCTATCCCTAACCCTAACACTCTCCTAGGGCTTAGGCTAACCCTAACCATAACACTATCCTAGGGCTGATGCTAACCCTAACCCTAACCTAAACACTATACTAGGGTTGATGCTAACCCTAACCCTAACACTATCCTAGGGCTGATGCTAACCCTAACCCTAACCCTAACACTATCCTTGGGCTGATGCTAACCCTAACCCTAACATTATCCTGGGCCTGATGCTAACCCTAACCCTAACCCTAACACTATCCTAGGGCTGATGCTAACCCTAACCCTAACACTATCCTTGGGCTGATGCTAACCCTAACCCTAACCCTAACACTATCCTAGGGCAGATGCTAACCCTAACCCTAACCCTAACACTATCCTAGGCCTGATGCTAACCCTAACCCTAACACTATCCTTGGGCTGATGCTAACCCTAACCCTAACCCTAACACTATCCTAGGGCAGATGCTAACCCTAACCCTAACCCTAACACTATCCTAGGCCTGATGCTAACCGTAACACTAACACTATCCTAGGGCTGATGCTAACCCCAACCCTAACCCTAACATTATCCTACGGCTGATGCTCACCCTAATCCTAACTCTAACACTATCTTAGGGGTGAGGCTAACCCTAACCCTAACACTATCCTAGGGCCGATGCTAACCGTAACCCTAACCCTAACACTATCCTAGGGCTGATGCTAACCCTAACCCTAACACTATCCTAGGGCTGATGCTAACCCTAACCCTAATCCTAACACTATCCTAGGGCTGATGCTAACCCTAACCCTAACACTATCCTAGGGCTGATGGTAACCCTAACCCTAACCCTAACACTATCCTAGGGCTGATGCTAACCCTAACCCTAACACTATCCTAGGCCTGATGATAACACTAACGCTAACCCTAACACTATCCTTGAACTGATGCTAACCCTAACCCTAACACTAACACTATCCTAGGCCTGATGATAACCCTAACCCTAACCCTAACACTATCCTAGGGTTTATGTTAACCCTAACCCTAACACTATCCTAGGGCTGAGGCTAACCCTAACCCTAAACCTAACACTGTCCTAGGGCTGATGCTAACCCTAACCCTAACCCTAACACTATCCTAGGGCTGATGCTAACCCTAACGCTAACCCTAACACTATCCTTGAACTGATGCTAACCCTAACCCTAACCATAACACTATCCTAGGCCTGATGATAACCCTAACCCTAACCCTAACACTATCCTAGGGTTTATGTTAACCCTAACCCTAACACTATCCTAGGGCTGATGCTAACCCTAACCCTAAAACTAACACTATCCTAGGGCGGATGCTAACCCTAACCCTAACACTAACACTATCCTAGGGCTGATGCTAACCCTAACACTAACACTATCCTAGGGCTGATGCTAACCCTAACCCTAAACCTAACACTCTCCAAGGGCTGATGCTAACCCTAACCCTAACCCTAACACTATCCTAGGGCTCATGCTAACCCTAACCCTAACCCTAACACTATCCTAGGGCTGATGCTAACCCTAACACTAACACTATCCTAGGGCTGATGCTAACCCTAACCCTAACACTAACACTCTCCAAGGCCTGATGCTAACCCTAACCATAACCCTAACACTATCCTAGGGCTGATGCTAACCCTAACCCTAACACTATCCTAGGGCTGATGCTAACCCTAACCCTAACCCTAACACTATCCTAGGGCTGATGCTAACCCTAACCCTAACACTATCCAAGGCCTGATGATAACCCTAACCCTAACCCTAACACTATCCTAGGGCTGATGCTAACCGTAAACCTAACACTGTCCTAGAGCTGATGCTAACCCTAACCCTAACCCTAACACTATCCTAAGTCTGATGCTAACCCTAGCCCTCACACTATCCTAGGCCTGATGACAACCCTAACCCTAACCTTAACACTATCCTAGGGCTGATGCTAACCCTAACCCTAACCCTAACACTATCCTAGAGCTGATGCTAACCCAAACCCTAACACTATCCTAGGCCTGATGATAACCCTAACCCTAACCCTGACACTATCCTAGGGCTCATGCTAACCCTAACCCTAACACTATCCTAGGGCTGATGCTAACCGTAACCCTAACCCTAACACTATCCTAGGGCTGATGCTAACCCTGTCCCTAACCCTAACACTCTCCTAGGGCTGAGGCTAACCCTAACCCTAACACTATCCTAGGGGTGATGCTAACCCTAACCCTAACACTATCCTTGGGCTGATGCTAACCCTAACCCTAACCCTAACACTATCCTAGGGCAGATGCTAACCCTAACGCTAACCCTAACACTATCCTTGAACTGATGCTAACCCTAACCCTAATCATAACACTATCCTAGGCCTGTTGATAACCCTAACCCTAACCCTAACACTATCCTAGGGTTTATGTTAACTCTAACCCTAACACTATCCTAGGGCTGATGCTAAACCTAACCATAAACCTAACACTATCCTAGGGCTGATGGTAACCCTAACCCTAGCCCTAACACTATCCTAGGGCTGATGCTAACCCTAACCCTAACACTATCCTAGGCCTGATGCTAACCCTAACCCTAACACTATCCTAGGGCTGATGCTAACCCTAACCCTAACCCTAACACTATCCTAGGCCTGATGCTAACCCTATCCCTAACCCTAACACTCTCCTAGGGCTTAGGCTAACCCTAACCATAACACTATCCTAGGGCTGATGCTAACCCTAACCCTAACCTAAACACTACCCTAGGGTTGATGCTAACCCTAACCCTAACACTATCCTAGGGCTGATGCTAACCCTAACCCTAACCCTAACACTATCCTTGGGCTGATGCTAACCCTAACCCTAACATTATCCTGGGCCTGATGCTAACCCTAACCCTAACCCAAACACTATCCTAGGGCTGATGCTAACCCTAACCCTAACACTATCCTTGGGCTGATGCTAACCCTAACCCTAACCCTAACACTACCCTAGGGCAGATGCTAACCCTAACCCTAACCCTAACACTATCCTAGGCCTGATGCTAACCGTAACACTAACACTATCCTAGGGCTGATGCTAACCCCAACCCTAACCCTAACATTATCGTACGGCTGATGCTCACCCTAATCCTAACTCTAACACTATCTTAGGGGTGAGGTTAACCCTAACCCTAACACTATCCTAGGGCTGATGCTAACCCTAACCCTAACCCTAACACTATCCTAGGGCTGATGCTAACCCTAACCCTAACACTATCCTAGGGCTGATGCTAACCCTAACCCTAACCCTAACACTATCCTAGGGCTGATGCTAACCCTAACCCTAACACTATCCTAGGGCTGATGCTAACCCTAAGCCTAACCCTAACACTATCATAGGGCTGATGCTAACCCTAACCCTAACACTATCCCAGGCCTGATGATAACCCTAACCCTAACACTATCCTAGGGCTGATGCTAACCCTAACCCTAACACTATCCTAGGGCTGATGCTAACCCTAACCCTAACCCTAACACTATCCTAGGGCTGATGCTAACACTAACGCTAACCCTAACACTATCCTTGAACTGATGCTAACCCTAACCCTAACACTAACACTATCCTAGGCCTGATGATAACCCTAACCCTAACCCTAACACTATCCTAGGGTTTATGTTAACCCTAACCCTAACACTATCCTAGGGCTGAGGCTAACCCTAACACTAAACCTAACACTATCCTAGGGCGGATGCTAACCCTAACCCTAACCCTAACACTATCCTAAGTCTGATGCTAACCCTAGCCCTCACACTATCCTAGGCCTGATGATAACCCTAACCCTAACCTTAACACTATCCTAGGGCTGATGCTAACCCTAACCCTAACACTATCCTAGGGCTGATGCTAACCCTAACCCTAACCCTAACACTATCCTAGGTCTGATGCTAACCCTAACCCTAACCCTAACACTCTCCAAGGGCTGATGCTAACCCTAACCCTAACCCTAACACTATCCTAGGGCTGATGCTAACCCTAACCCTAACCCTAACACTATCCTAGGGCTGATTCTAACCCTAACACTAACACTATCCTAGGGCTGATGCTAACCCTAACCCTAACCCTAACACTCGCCAAGGCCTGATGCTAACCCTAACCATAACCCTAACACTATCCTAGGGCTGATGCTAACCCTAACCCTAACACTATCCTAGGGCTGATGCTAACCCTAACCCTAACCCTAACACTATCCTAGGGCTGATGCTAACCCTAACCCTAACACTATCCAAGGCCTGATGATAACCCTAACCCTAACCCTAACACTATCCTAGGGCTGATGCTAACCGTAACCCTAACACTCTCCTAGAGCTGATGCTAACCCTAACCCTAACCCTAACACTATCCTAAGTCTGATGCTAACCCTAGCCCTCACACTATCCTAGGCCTGATGATAACCCTAACCCTAACCTTAACACTATCCTAGGGCTGATGCTAACCCTAACCCTAACCCTAACACTATCCTAGAGCTGATGCTAACCCTAACCCTAACACTATCCTAGGCCTGATGATAACCCTAACCCTAACCCTGACACTATCCTAGGGCTCATGCTTACCCTAACCCTAACACTATCCTAGGGCTGATGCTAACCCTAACCCTAACCATAACACTATCCTAGGGCTGATGCTAACCCTGTCCCTAACCCTAACACTCTCCTAGGGCTGAGGCTAACCCTAACCCTAACACTATCCTAGGGCTGATGCTAACCCTAACCCTAACACTATCCTTGGGCTGATGCTAACCCTAACCCTAACCCTAACACTATCCTAGGGCAGATGCTAACCCTAACGCTAACCCTAACACTATCCTTGAACTGATGCTAACCCTAACCCTAACCATAACACTATCCTAGGCCTGTTGATAACCCTAACCCTAACCCTAACACTATCCTAGGGTTTATGTTAACTCTAACCCTAACACTATCCTAGGGCTGATGCTAAACCTAACCATAAACCTAACACTATCCTAGGGCTGATGGTAACCCTAACCCTAGCCCTAACACTATCCTAGGGTTGATGCTAACCCTAACCCTAACACTATCCTAGGCCTGATGCTAACCCTAACCCTAACCCTAACACTATCCTAGGCCTGATGCTAACCCTATCCCTAACCCTAACACTCTCCTAGGGCTTAGGCTAACCCTAACCATAACACTATCCTAGGGCTGATGCTAACCCTAACCCTAACCTAAACACTATCCTAGGGTTGATGCTAACCCTAACCCTAACACTATCCTAGGGCTGATGCTAACCCTAACCCTAACCCTAACACTATCCTTGGGCTGATGCTAACCCTAACCCTAACATTATCCTGGGCCTGATGCTAACCCTAACCCTAACCCTAACACTATCCTAGGGCTGATGCTAACCCTAACCCTAACACTATCCTTGGGCTGATGCTAACCCTAACCCTAACCCTAACACTATCCTAGGGCAGATGCTAACCCTAACCCTAACCCTAACACTATCCTAGGCCTGATGCTAACCGTAACACTAACACTATCCTTGGGCTGATGCTAACCCCAACCCTAACCCTAACATTATCCTAGGGCTGATGCTAACCCTAACCCTAACCCTAACACTATCCTAGGGCTGATGCTAACCCTAACCCTAACAATATCCTAGGGCTGATGCTAACCCTAACCCTAACCCTAACACTATCCTAGGGCTGATGCTAACCCTAACCCTAACACTATCCTAGGCCTGATGATAACCCTAACCCTAACCCTAACACTATCCTAGGGCTGATGCTAACCCTAACCCTAACACTATCCTAGGGCTGATGCTAACCCTAACCCTAACCCTAACACTATCCTAGGGCTGATGCTAACACTAACGCTAACCCTAACACTATCCTTGAACTGATGCTAACCCTAACCCTAACACTAACACTATCCTAGGCCTGATGATAACCCTAACCCTAACCCTAACACTATCCTAGGGTTTATGTTAACCCTAACCCTAACACTATCCTAGGGCTGAGGCTAACCCTAACACTAAACCTAACACTATCCTAGGGCGGATGCTAACCCTAACCCTAACCCTAACACAATCCTAGGGCTGATGCTAACCCTAACACTAACACTATGCTAGGGCTGATGCTAACCCTAACCCTAACCCTAACACTCTCCAAGGGCTGATGCTACCCCTAACCCTAACCCTAACACTATATCTAGGGTTGATGCTAACCTTATCCCTAACACTATCCTAAAGCTGATGCTAACCCTAACCCTAACCCTAACACTATCCTAGGGCTGGTGCTAACCCTAACACTAACACTATCCTAGGGCTGATGCTAACCCTAACCCTAACCCTAACACTATCCTAGGGCTGATGCTATCCCTAACCCTAACACTATCCTAGGGCTGATGCTAACCCTAACCCTAACCCTAACACTATCCTAGGGCTGATGCTAACCCTAACCCTAACACTATCCTAGGGCTCATGCTAACCCTAACCCTAACCCTAACACTATCCTAGGGCTGATGCTAACCCTAACCCTAACACTATCCTAGGGCTGATGCTAACCCTAACCCTAACCCTAACATTATCCCAGGGCTGATGCAAACCCTAACCCTAACACTATCCTAGGGCTGATGCTAACCTTAACCCTAACCCTAACACTATCCTAGGGCTGATGCTAACCCTAACCCTAACCCTAACACTATCCTAGGGCTGATGCTAACCCTAACCCTAACACTATCCTAGGCCTGATGCTAACCCTAAGCCTAACCCTAACCCGAAACCTAACCCTAATACTATCCTAGGGCTGATGCTAACCCTAACCCTAACCCTAACACTATCCTAGGGCTGATGCTAACCCTAACACTAACACTATCCTAGGGCTGATGCTAACCCTAACCCTACCCCTAACACTATCCTAGGGCTGATGCTAACCCTAACCCTAACGCTAACACTATCCTAGGGCTGAGGCTAACCCTAACCCTAACACTATCCTAGGCCTGATGATAACCCTAACCCTAACCCTAACACTATCCTAAGGCTGATGGTAACCCTAACACTAACACTATCCTAAGCCTGGTGCTAACCCTAACTCTAACCCTAACACTATCCTAGGGCTGATGCTAACCCTAACCCTAATAATATCCTACGGCTGATGCTAACACTAACCCTAACCCTAACGCTATCCTAGGGCTGATGCTAACCCTAACCCTAACCCTAACACTATCCTAGGGCTGATGCTAACCCTAACCCTAACACTATCCTAGGCCTGATGATAACCCTAACCCTAACCCTAACACTATCCTAGGGCTGATGCTAACCCTAACCCTAACACTATCCTAGGCCTGATGCTAACCCTAACCCTAACCCTAACACTATCCTAGGGCTGATGCTAACCCTAACCCTAACACTATCCTAGGGCTGTTGCTAACCCTAACCCTAACACTATCCTAGGGCCGATGGTAACCCTAACCCTAGCCCTAACACTATCCTAGGGCTGATGCTAACCCTAACCCTAACACTATCCTAGGCCTGATGCTAACCCTAACCCTAACACTATCCTAGGGCTGTTGCTAACCCTAACCCTAACACTATCCTAGGGCTGATGCTAACCCTAACCCTAACCCTAACACTATCCTAGGCCTGATGCTAACCCTATCCCTAACCCTAACACTCTCCTAGGGCTGAGGCTAACCCTAACCATAACACTATCCTAGGACTGATGCTAACCCTAACCCTAACCTAAACACTATCCTAGAGTTGATGCTAACCCTAACCCTAACACTATCCTAGGGCTGATACTAACCCTAACCCTAACACTAACACTATCCTTGTGCTCATGCTAACTCTAACCCTAACACTATCCTGGGCCTGATGCTAACCCTAACCGTAACCCTAACACTATCCTAGGGCTGATGCTAACCCTAACCCTAACACTATCCTTGGGCTGATGCTAACCCTAACCCTAACCCTAACACTATCCTAGGGCAGATGCTAACCCTAACCCTAACCCTAACACTATCCTAGGCCTGATGCTAACCGTAAAACTAACACTATCCTAGGGCTGATGCTAACCCTAACCCTAACCCTAACATTATCCTACGGCTGATGCTAACCCTAACCCTAACTCTAACACTATCTTAGGGGTGAGGCTAACCCTAACCCTAACTCTATCCTACGGCTGATGTTAACCCTAACCCTAACCCTAACACTATCCTAGGGCTGATGCTAACCCTAACCCTAACACTATCCTAGGCCTGATGCTAACCCTAACCCTAACCCTAACACTATCCTAGGGCTGATGCTAACCCTAACCCTAACACTATCCTAGGGCTGATGCTAACCCTAACCCTAACCCTAACACTATCCTAGGGCTGATGCTAACCCTAACCCTAACACTATCCTAGGCCTGATGATAACCCTAACCCTAACCCTAACACTATCCTAGGGCTGATGCTAACCCTAACCCTAACACTATCCTAGGGCTGATGCTTACCCTAACCCTAACACTATCCTAGGGCTGATGCTAACCCTAACCCTAACTCTAACACTATCTTAGGGCTGAGGCTAACCCTAACCCTAACACTATCCTACGGCTGATGCTAACCCTAACCCTAACCCTAACACTATCCTAGGGCTGATGCTAACCCTAACCCTAACACTATCCTAGGCCTGATGGTAACCCTAACACTAACCCTAACACTATCCTTGGGCTGATGCTTACCCTAACCCTAACACTATCCTAGGGCTGATGCTAACCCTAACCCTAACCCTAACACTATCCTAGGGCTGATGCTAACCCTAACCCTAACACTATCCTAGGCCTGATGATAACCCTAACCCTAACCCTAACACTATCCTAGGGCTGATGCTAACCCTAACCCTAACACTATCCTAGGGCTGATGCTAAACCTAACCATAACCCTAACGCTATCCTAGGCTGATGCTAACCCTAACCCTAACCCTAACACTATCCTAGGGCTGATGCTAACCCTAACCCTAACACTATCCTAGGCCTGATGCTAACCGTAACCGTAACACTATCCTAGGGCTGATGCTAACCCTAACCCTAACCCTAAGACTATCCTAGGCCTGATGCTAACCCTATCCCTAACCCTTACACTCTCCTCGGGCTGAAGCTAACCCTAACCCTAACCCTAACACTATCCTAGGGTTTATGTTAACCCTAACCCTAACACTATCCTAGGGCTGATGCTAAACCTAACTATAACCCTAACACTATCCTAGGGCTGATGCTAACCCTAACTCTAACACTATCCTAGGCCTGATGCTAACCCTAACCCTAACACTATCCTAGGGCTGATGCTAACCCTAACCCTAACCCTAACACTATCCTAGGCCTGATGCTAACCCTATCCCTAACCCTAACACTCTCCTAGGGCTGAGGCTAACCCTAACCCTAACACTATCCTAGGGCTGACGCTAACCCTAACCCTAACCCTAACACTATCCTAGGGCTGATGCGAACCCTAACCCTAACCCTAACACTATCGTAGGACTGATGCTAACCCTAACCCTAACTCTAACACTATCTTAGGGCTGAGGCTAACCCTAACCCTAACACTGTCCTAAGGCTGATGCTAACCCTAACCTTAACCCTAACACTATCCTACGGCTGATGCTAACCCTAACACTAACACTATCCTAGGCCTGATGCTAACCCTAACCCTAACCCTAACACTATCCTAGGGCTGATGCTAACCCTAACCCTAACACTATCCTAGGGCTGATGCTAACCATAACCCTAACGCTAACACTATCCTAGGGCTGATGCTAACCCTAACCCTAACACTATCCTAGGCCTGATGATAACCCTAACCCTAACCCTAACACTATCCTAGGGCTGATGCTAACCCTAATCGTAACACTATCCTAGGGCTGATGCTAACCCTAACCCTTACCCTAACACTATCCTAGGGCTGATGCTAACCCTAACCCTAACCCTAACACTATCCTAGGGCTGATGCTAAACTAACCCTAAGCCTAACACTATCCTAGGGCTGATTCTAACCGTAACCCTAACACTATCCTAGGCCTGATGCTAACCCTTACCCTTACCATAACACTATCCTAGGGCTTATGCTAAACCTAACCATAACACTAACACTATCCTAGGGCTGATGCTAACCTTAACCCTAACCCTAACACTATCCTAGGGCTGATGCTAACCCTAACCCTAACACTATCCTAGGCCTGATGCTAACCCTAACCCTAACACTATCCTAGGGCTGATGCTAACCCTAACCCTAACCCTAACGCTAACCTAGGCCTGATGCTAACCCTATCCCTAACCCTAACACTCTGCTAGGGCTGAGGCTAACCCTAACCCTAACACTATCCTACGGGTGATGCTAACCCTAACCCTAACCCAAACATTATCCTAGGGTTGATGCTAACCCTAACCCTAACACTATGCTAGGGCTGATGCTAACCCTAACCCTAACCCTAACACTATCCTTGGGCTGATGCTAACCCTACCCCTAACACTATCCTGGGCCTGATGCTAACCCTAACCCTAACCCTAACACTATCCTAGGGCTGATGCTAACCCTAACCCTAACACTATCCTTGGGCTAATGCTAACCCTAACCCTAACCGTAACACTATCCTAGGGCAGATGCTAACCCTAACGCTAACCCTAACACTATCCTTGAACGGATGCTAACCCTAACCCTAACCCTAAAACTATCCTAGGCCTGATGATAACCCTAACCCTAACCCTAACACTATCCTAGGGTTTATGTTAACCCTAACCCTAACACTATCCTAGGGCTGATGCTAACCCTAACCCTAACCCTAACACTATCCTAGGGCGGACGCTAACCCTAACCCTAACCCTAACACTATCCTAGGGCTGATGCTAACCCTAACAATAACACTATCTTAGGGCTGAGGCTAACCCTAACCCTAACACTATCCTACTGCAGATGCTAACCCTAACCCTAACCCTAACACTATCCTAGGGCTGATGCTAACCCTAACCCTAACACTGTCCTAGGCCTGATGCTAACCCTAACCCTAACCCTAACACTATCCTAGGGCTGATGCTAACCCTAACCCTAACACTATGCTAGGGCTGATGCTAACCCTAACCCTAACCCTAACACTATCCTAGGGCTGATGCTAACCCTAACCCTAACACTATCCTAGGCCTGATGATAACCCTAACCCTAACCCTAACACTATCCTAGGGCTGATGCTAACCCTAACCCTAACACTATCCTAGGGCTCATGCTAACCCTAACCCTAACCCTAACACTATCCTAGGGCTGATGCTAACCCTAACCCTAACACTATCCTAGGCCTGATGATAACCCTAACCCTAACCCTAACACTATCCTAGGGCTGATGCTAACCCTAACCCTAACACTATCCTAGGGCTCATGCTAACCCTAACCCTAACCCTAACACTATCCTAGGGCTCATGCTAACCCTAACCCTAACCCTAACATTATCCCAGGGCTGATGCAAACCCTAACCCTAACACTATCCTAGGGCTGATGCTAACCCTAACCCTAACCCTAACACTATCCTAGGGCTGATGCTAACCCTAACCCTAACCCTAACACTATCCTAGGGCTGATGCTAACCCTAACCCTAACACTATCCTAGGCCTGATGCTAACCCTAACCCTAACCCTAACCCTAATCCTAACCCTAATACTATCCTAGGGCTGATGCTAACCCTAACCCTAACCCTAACACTATCCTAGGGCTGACGCTAACCCTAACACTAACACTATCCTAGGGCTGATGCTAACCCTAACCCTACCGCTAACACTATCCTAGGGCTGATGCTAACCCTAACCCTAACGCTAACACTATCCTAGGGCTGAGGCTAACCCTAACCCTAGCACTATCCTACGGCTGATGCTAATCCTAACCCTAAAACTAACACTATCCTAGGGCTGGTGCTAACCCTAACCCTAACCTTAACACTATCCTTGGGCTGATGCTAACTCTAACCCTAACACCATCCTGGGCCTGATGCTAACCCATACCCTAACCCTAACACTATCCTAGGGCTGATGCTAACCCTAACCCTAACACTATCCTTGGGCTGATGCTAACCCTAACCCTAACCCTAACACTATCCTAGGGCAGATGCTAACCCTAACGCTAACCCTAACACTATCCTTGAACTGATGCTAACCCTAACCCTAACCCTAACACTATCCTTGGCCTGATGATAACCCTAACCCTACCCCTAACACTATCCTAGGGTTTATGTTAACCTTAACCCTAACACTATCCTAGGGCTGATGCTAACCCTAACCTTAACCCTAACACTATCCTAGGGCGGATGCTAACCCTAACCCTAACCCTAACACTATCCTAGGGCTGATGCTAACCGTAACACTAACACTATCCTAGGGCTGATGCTAATCCTAACCCTAACCCTAACATTATCGTAGGGCTGATGCTAACCCTAACCCTAACTCTAACAGTATCTTAGGGCTGAGGCTAACCCTAACCCTAACACTATCCTACGGCTGATGCTAACCCTAACCCTAACCCTAACACTATCCTAGGGCTGATGCTAACCCTAACCCTAACACTACCCTAGGCCTGATGCTAACCCTAACCCTAACCCTATCACTATCCTTGGGCTGATGCTAACCCTAACCCTAACACTATCCTAGGGCTGATGCTAACCCTAACCCTAACCCTAACACTATCGTAGGGCTGATGCTAACCCTAACCCTAACACTATCCTAGGCCTGATGATAACCCTAACCCTAACCCTAACACTATCCTAGGGCTGATGCTAACCCTAATGCTAACCCTAACACTATCCTTGAACTGATGCTAACCCTAACCCTAACCCTAACACTATCCTAGGACTGATGATAACCCTAACCCTAACCCTAACACTATCCTAGGGTTTATGTTAACCCTAACCCTAACACTATCCTAGGGCTGATGCTAACCCTAACCCTAAACCTAACACTATCCTAGGGCGGATGCTAACCCTAACCCTAACCCTAACATTATCCTAGGGCTGATGCTAACCCTAACACTAACACTATCCTAGGGCTGATGCTAACCCTAACCCTAACACTATCCTAGGCCTGATGCTAACCCTAACCCTAACACTATCCTAGGGCTGATGCTAACCCTAACCCTAACCCTAACACTATCCTAGGCCTGATGCTAACCCTATCCCTAACCCTAACACTCTCCTAAGGCTGAGGCTAACCCTAACCCTAACACTATCCTACGGCTGATGCTAACCCTAACCCTAACCCAAACACTATCCTAGGGTTGATGCTAACCCTAACCCTAACACTATCCCAGGGCTGATGCTAACCCTAACCCTAACCCTAACACTATCCTTGGGCTGATGCTAACCCTAACTCTATCACTATCCTGGGCCTGATGCTAACCCTAACCCTAACCCTAACACTATCCTAGGGCTGATGCTAACCCTAACCCTAACACTATCCTTGGGCTGATGCTAACCCTAACCCTAACCCTAACACTATCCTAGGGCAGATGCTAACCCTAACGCTAACCCTAACACTATCCTTGAACTGATGCTAACCCTAACCCTAACCCTAACACTATCCTAGGCCTGATGATAACCCTAACCCTAACCCTAACACTATCCTAGGGTTTATGTTAACCCTAACCCTAACACTATCCTAGGGCTGATGCTAACCCTAACCCTAACCCTAACACTATCCTAGGGCTGATGATAACCCTAACACTAACACTATCCTAGGGCTGATGCTATCCCTAACCCTAACCCTTAACATTATCCTAGGGCTGATGCTAACCCTAACCCTAACTCTAACACTATCTTAGGGCTGAGGCTAACCCTAACCCTAACACTATCCTACGGCTGATGCTAACCCTAACCCTAACCCTAACACTATCCTAGGGCTGATGCTAACCCTAACCCTAACACTATCCTAGGCCTGATGCTAACCCTAACCCTAACCCTAACACTATCCTAGGGCTGATGCTAACCCTAACCCTAACACTGTCCTTGGGCTGATGCTAACCCTAACCCTAACCCTAACACTATCCTAGGGCAGATGCTAACCCTAACCCTAACCCTAACACTATCCTAGGCCTGATGCTAACCCTAACCCTAACACTATCCTTGGGCTGATGCTAACCCTAACCCTAACCCTAACATTATCCTACGGCTGATGCTCACCCTAATCCTAACTCTAACACTATCTTAGGGGTGAGGCTAACCCTAACCCTAACACTATCCTAGGGCCGATGCTAACCGTAACCCTAACCCTAACACTATCCTAGGGCTGATGCTAACCCTAACCCTAACACTATCCTAGGGCTGATGCTAACCCTAACCCTAATCCTAACACTATCCTAGGGCTGATGCTAACCCTAACCCTAACACTATCCTAGGGCTGATGGTAACCCTAACCCTAACCCTAACACTATCCTAGGGCTGATGCTAACCCTAACCCTAACACTATCCTAGGCCTGATGATAACACTAACGCTAACCCTAACACTATCCTTGAACTGATGCTAACCCTAACCCTAACACTAACACTATCCTAGGCCTGATGATAACCCTAACCCTAACCCTAACACTATCCTAGGGTTTATGTTAACCCTAACCCTAACACTATCCTAGGGCTGAGGCTAACCCTAACCCTAAACCTAACACTGTCCTAGGGCTGATGCTAACCCTAACCCTAACCCTAACACTATCCTAGGGCTGATGCTAACCCTAACGCTAACCCTAACACTATCCTTGAACTTATGCTAACCCTAACCCTAACCTTAACACTATCCTAGGCCTGATGATAACCCTAACCCTAACCCTAACACTATCCTAGGGTTTATGTTAACCCTAACCCTAACACTATCCTAGGGCTGATGCTAACCCTAACCCTAAAACTAACACTATCCTAGGGCGGATGCTAACCCTAACCCTAACACTAACACTATCCTAGGGCTGATGCTAACCCTAACACTAACACTATCCTAGGGCTGATGCTAACCCTAACCCTAACCCTAACACTCTCCAAGGGCTGATGCTAACCCTAACCCTAACCCTAACACTATCCTAGGGCTCATGCTAACCCTAACCCTAACCCTAACACTATCCTAGGGCTGATGCTAACCCTAACACTAACACTATCCTAGGGCTGATGCTAACCCTAACCCTAACACTAACACTCTCCAAGGCCTGATGCTAACCCTAACCATAACCCTAACACTATCCTAGGGCTGATGCTAACCCTAACCCTAACACTATCCTAGGGCTGATGCTAACCCTAACCCTAACCCTAACACTATCCTAGGGCTGATGCTAACCCTAACCCTAACACTATCCAAGGCCTGATGATAACCGTAACCCTAACCCTAACACTATCCTAGGGCTGATGCTAACCGTAAACCTAACACTCTCCTAGAGCTGATGCTAACCCTAACCCTAACCCTAACACTATCCTAAGTCTGATGCTAACCCTAGCCCTCACACTATCCTAGGCCTGATGATAACCCTAACCCTAACCTTAACACTATCCTAGGGCTGATGCTAACCCTAACCCTAACCCTAACACTATCCTAGAGCTGATGCTAACCCTAACCCTAACACTATCCTAGGCCTGATGATAACCCTAACCCTAACCCTGACACTATCCTAGGGCTCATGCAAACCCTAACCCTAACACTATCCTAGGGCTGATGCTAACCGTAACCCTAACCCTAACACTATCCTAGGGCTGATGCTAACCCTGTCCCTAACCCTAACACTCTCCTAGGGCTGAGGCTAACCCTAACCCTAACACTATCCTAGGGCTGATGCTAACCCTAACCCTAACACTATCCTTGGGCTGATGCTAACCCTAACCCTAACCCTAACACTATCCTAGGGCAGATGCTAACCCTAACGCTAACCCTAACACTATCCTTGAACTGATGCTAACCCTAACCCTAACCATAACACTATCCTAGGCCTGTTGATAACCCTAACCCTAACGCTAACACTATCCTAGGGTTTATGTTAACTCTAACCCTAACACTATCCTAGGGCTGATGCTAAACCTAACCATAAACCTAACACTATCCTAGGGCTGATGGTAACCCTAACCCTAGCCCTAACACTATCCTAGGGCTGATGCTAACCCTAACCCTAACACTATCCTAGGCCTGATGCTAACCCTAACCCTAACACTATCCTAGGGCTGATGCTAACCCTAACCCTAACCCTAACACTATCCTAGGCCTGATGCTAACCCTATCCCTAACCCTAACACTCTCCTAGGGCTTAGGCTAACCCTAACCATAACACTATCCTAGGGCTGATGCTAACCCTAACCCTAACCTAAACACTACCCTAGGGTTGATGCTAACCCTAACCCTAACACTATCCTAGGGCTGATGCTAACCCTAACCCTAACGCTAACACTATCCTAGGGCTGATGCTAACCCTAACCCTAACATTATCCTGGGCCTGATGCTAACCCTAACCCTAACCCAAACACTATCCTAGGGCTGATGCTAACCCTAACCCTAACACTATCCTTGGGCTGATGCTAACCCTAACCCTAACCCTAACACTACCCTAGGGCAGATGCTAACCCTAACCCTAACCCTAACACTATCCTAGGCCTGATGCTAACCGTAACACTAACACTATCCTAGGGCTGATGCTAACCCCAACCCTAACCCTAACATTATCGTACGGCTGATGCTCACCCTAATCCTAACTCTAACACTATCTTAGGGGTGAGGCTAACCCTAACCCTAACACTATCCTAGGGCTGATGCTAACCCTAACCCTAACACTATCCTAGGGCTGATGCTAACCCTAACCCTAACCCTAACACTATCCTAGGGCTGATGCTAACCCTAACCCTAACACTATCCTAGGGCTGATGCTAACCCTAACCCTAACCCTAACACTATCATAGGGCTGATGCTAACCCTAACCCTAACACTATACTAGGCCTGATGATAACCCTAACCCTAACACTATCCTAGGGCTGATGCTAACCCTAACCCTAACACTATCCTAGGGCTGATGCAAACCCTAACCCTAACCCTAACACTATCCTAGGGCTGATGCTAACACTAACGCTAACCCTAACACTATCCTTGAACTGATGCTAACCCTAACCCTAACACTAACACTATCCTAGGCCTGATGATAACCCTAACCCTAACCCTAACACTATCCTAGGGTTTATGTTAACCCTAACCCTAACACTATCCTAGGGCTGAGGCTAACCCTAACACTAAACCTAACACTATCCTAGGGCGGATGCTAACCCTAACCCTAACCCTAACACTATCCTAAGTCTGATGCTAACCCTAGCCCTCACACTATCCTAGGCCTGATGATAACCCTAACCCTAACCTTAACACTATCCTAGGGCTGATGCTAACCCTAACCCTAACACTATCCTAGGGCTGATGCTAACCCTAACCCTAACCCTAACACTATCCTAGGCCTGATGCTAACCCTAACCATAACACTATCCTAGGCCTGATGATAACCCTAACCCTAACCCTGACACTATCCTAGGGCTGATGCTAACCCTAAACCTAACACTATCCTAGGGCTGATGCTAACCCTAACCCTAACCCTAACACTATCCTAGGGCTGATGCTAACCCTAACGCTAACCCTAACACTATCCTTGAACTGATGCTAACCCTAACCCTAACCATAACACTATCCTAGGCCTGATGATAACCCTAACCCTAACCCTAACACTATCCTAGGGTTTATGTTAACCCTAACCCTAACACTATCCTAGGGCTGATGCTAACCCTAACCCTAAAACTAACACTATCCTAGGGCGGATGCTAACCCTAACCCTAACACTAACACTATCCTAGGGCTGATGCTAACCCTAACACTAACACTATCCTAGGTCTGATGCTAACCCTAACCCTAACCCTAACACTCTCCAAGGGCTGATGCTAACCCTAACCCTAACCCTAACACTATCCTAGGGCTGATGCTAACCCTAACCCTAACCCTAACACTATCCTAGGGCTGATGCTAACCCTAACACTAACACTATCCTAGGGCTGATGCTAACCCTAACCCTAACCCTAACACTCGCCAAGGCCTGATGCTAACCCTAACCATAACCCTAACACTATCCTAGGGCTGATGCTAACCCTAACCCTAACACTATCCTAGGGCTGATGCTAACCCTAACCCTAACCCTAACACTATCCTAGGGCTGATGCTAACCCTAACCCTAACACTATCCAAGGCCTGATGATAACCCTAACCCTAACCCTAACACTATCCTAGGGCTGATGCTAACCGTAACCCTAACACTCTCCTAGAGCTGATGCTAACCCTAACCCTAACCCTAACACTATCCTAAGTCTGATGCTAACCCTAGCCCTCACACTATCCTAGGCCTGATGATAACCCTAACCCTAACCTTAACACTATCCTAGGGCTGATGCTAACCCTAACCCTAACCCTAACACTATCCTAGAGCTGATGCTAACCCTAACCCTAACACTATCCTAGGCCTGATGATAACCCTAACCCTAACCCTGACACTATCCTAGGGCTCATGCTAACCCTAACCCTAACACTATCCTAGGGCTGATGCTAACCCTAACCCTAACCATAACACTATCCTAGGGCTGATGCTAACCCTGGCCCTAACCCTAACACTCTCCTAGGGCTGAGGCTAACCCTAACCCTAACACTATCCTAGGGCTGATGCTAACCCTAACCCTAACACTATCCTTGGGCTGATGCTAACCCTAACCCTAACCCTAACACTATCCTAGGGCAGATGCTAACCCTAACGCTAACCCTAACACTATCCTTGAACTGATGCTAACCCTAACCCTAACCATAACACTATCCTAGGCCTGTTGATAACCCTAACCCTAACCCTAACACTATCCTAGGGTTTATGTTAACTCTAACCCTAACACTATCCTAGGGCTGATGCTAAACCTAACCATAAACCTAACACTATCCTAGGGCTGATGGTAACCCTAACCCTAGCCCTAACACTATCCTAGGGCTGATGCTAACCCTAACCCTAACACTATCCTAGGCCTGATGCTAACCCTAACCCTAACACTATCCTAGGGCTGATGCTAACCCTAACCCTAACCCTAACACTATCCTAGGCCTGATGCTAACCCTATCCCTAACCCTAACACTCTCCTAGGGCTTAGGCTAACCCTAACCATAACACTATCCTAGGGCTGATGCTAACCCTAACCCTAACCTAAACACTATCCTAGGGTTGATGCTAACCCTAACCCTAACACTATCCTAGGGCTGATGCTAACCCTAACCCTAACCCTAACACTATCCTTGGGCTGATGCTAACCCTAACCCTAACATTATCCTGGGCCTGATGCTAACCCTAACCCTAACCCTAACACTATCCTAGGGCTGATGCTAACCCTAACCCTAACACTATCCTTGGGCTGATGCTAACCCTAACCCTAACCCTAACACTATCCTAGGGCAGATGCTAACCCTAACCCTAACCCTAACACTATCCTAGGCCTGATGCTAACCGTAACACTAACACTATCCTTGGGCTGATGCTAACCCCAACCCTAACCCTAACATTATCCTAGGGCTGATGCTAACCCTAACCCTAACCCTAAAACTATCCTAGGGCTGATGCTAACCCTAACCCTAACACTATCCTAGGGCTGATGCTAACCCTAACCCTAACTCTAACACTATCCTAGGGCTGATGCTAACCCTAACCCTAACAATATCCTAGGGCTGATGCTAACCCTAACCCTAACCCTAACACTATCCTAGGGCTGATGCTAACCCTAACCCTAACACTATCCTAGGCCTGATGATAACCCTAACCCTAACCCTAACACTATCCTAGGGCTGATGCTAACCCTAACCCTAACACTATCCTAGGGCTGATGCTAACCCTAACCCTAACCCTAACACTATCCTAGGGCTGATGCTAACACTAACGCTAACCCTAACACTATCCTTGAACTGATGCTAACCTTAACCCTAACACTAACACTATCCTAGGCCTGATGATAACCCTAACCCTAACCCTAACACTATCCTAGGGTTTATGTTAACCCTAACCCTAACACTATCCTAGGGCTGAGGCTAACCCTAACACTAAACCTAACACTATCCTAGGGCGGATGCTAACCCTAACCCTAACCCTAACACAATCCTAGGGCTGATGCTAACCCTAACACTAACACTATGCTAGGGCTGATGCTAACCCTAACCCTAACCCTAACACTCTCCAAGGGCTGATGCTACCCCTAACCCTAACCCTAACACTATATCTAGGGTTGATGCTAACCTTATCCCTAACACTATCCTAAAGCTGATGCTAACACTAACTCTAACCCTAACACTATTCTAGGGCTGGTGCTAACCCTAACACTAACACTATCCTAGGGCTGATGCTAACCCTAACCCTAACCCTAACACTATCCTAGGGCTGATGCTATCCCTAACCCTAACACTATCCTAGGGCTGATGCTAACCCTAACCCTAACCCTAACACTATCCTAGGGCTGATGCTAACCCTAACCCTAACACTATCCTAGGGCTCATGCTAACCCTAACCCTAACCCTAACACTATCCTAGGGCTGATGCTAACCCTAACCCTAACACTATCCTAGGGCTGATGCTAACCCTAACCCTAACCCTAACATTATCCCAGGGCTGATGCAAACCCTAACCCTAACACTATCCTAGGGCTGATGCTAACCATAACCCTAACCCTAACACTATCCTAGGGCTGATGCTAACCCTAACCCTAACCCTAACACTATCCTAGGGCTGATGCTAACCCTAACCCTAACACTATCCTAGGCCTGATGCTAACCCTAACCCTAACCCTAACCCGAAACTTAACCCTAATACTATCCTAGGGCTGATGCTAACCCTAACCCTAACCCTAACACTATCCTAGGGCTGATGCTAACCCTAACACTAACACTATCCTAGGGCTGATGCTAACCCTAACCCTACCCCTAACACTATCCTAGGGCTGATGCTAACCCTAACCCTAACGCTAACACTATCCTAGGGCTGAGGCTAACCCTAACCCTAACACTATCCTACGGCTGATGCTAATCCTAACCCTAACCCTAACACTATCCTAAGGCTGATGGTAACCCTAACACTAACACTATCCTAAGCCTGGTGCTAACCCTAACTCTAACCCTAACACTATCCTAGGGCTGATGCTAACCCTAACCCTAATAATATACTACGGCTGATGCTAACACTAACCCTAACCCTAACGCTATCCTAGGGCTGATGCTAACCCTAACCCTAAGCCTAACACTATCCTAGGGCTGATGCTAACCCTAACCCTAACACTATCCTAGGCCTGATGATAACCCTAACCCTAACCCTAACACTATCCTAGGGCTGATGCTAACCCTAACCCTATCACTATCCTAGGCCTGATGCTAACCCTAACCCTAACCCTAACACTATCCTAGGGCTGATGCTAACCCTAACCCTAACACTATCCTAGGGCTGTTGCTAACCCTAACCCTAACACTATCCTAGGGCCGATGGTAACCCTAACCCTAGCCCTAACACTATCCTAGGGCTGATGCTAACCCTAACCCTAACACTATCCTAGGCCTGATGCTAACCCTAACCCTAAAACTATCCTAGGGCTGTTGCTAACCCTAACCCTAACACTATCCTAGGGCTGATGCTAACCCTAACCCTAACCCTAACACTATCCTAGGCCTGATGCTAACCCTATCCCTAACCCTAACACTCTCCTAGGGCTGAGGCTAACCCTAACCATAACACTATCCTAGGACTGATGCTAACCCTAACCCTAACCTAAACACTATCCTAGAGTTGATGCTAACCCTAACCCTAACACTATCCTAGGGCTGATACTAACCCTAACCCTAACCCTAACACTATCCTTGTGCTCATGCTAACCCTAACCCTAACACTATCCTGGGCCTGATGCTAACCCTAACCCTAACCCTAACACTATCCTAGGGCTGATGCTAACCCTAACCCTAACACTATCCTTGGGCTGATGCTAACCCTAACCCTAACCCTAACACTATCCTAGGGCAGATGCTAACCCTAACCCTAACCCTAACACTATCCTAGGCCTGATGCTAACCGTAAAACTAACACTATCCTAGGGCTGATGCTAACCCTAACCCTAACCCTAACATTATCCTACGGCTGATGCTAACCCTAACCCTAACTCTAACACTATCTTAGGGGTGAGGCTAACCCTAACCCTAACTCTATCCTACGGCTGATGTTAACCCTAACCCTAACCCTAACACTATCCTAGGGCTGATGCTAACCCTAACCCTAACACTATCCTAGGCCTGATGCTAACCCTAACCCTAACCCTAACACTATCCTAGGGCTGATGCTAACCCTAACCCTAACACTATCCTAGGGCTGATGCTAACCCTAACCCTAACCCTAACACTATCCTAGGGCTGATGCTAACCCTAACCCTAACACTATCCTAGGCCTGATGATAACCCTAACCCTAACCCTAACACTATCCTAGGGCTGATGCTAACCCTAACCCTAACACTATCCTAGGGCTGATGCTAACCCTAACCCTAACCCTAACACTATCCTAGGGCTGATGCTAACACTAACGCTAACCCTAACACTATCCTTGAACTGATGCTAACCCTAACCCTAACCCTAACACTATCCTAGGCCTCATGATAACCCTAACCCTAACCCTAACACTATCCTAGGGTTTATGTTAACCCTAACCCTAACACTATCCTAGGGCTGAGGCTAACCCTAACACTAAACCTAACACTATCCTAGGGCGGATGCTAACCCTAACCCTAACGCTAACACTCTCCAAGGGCTGATGCTACCCCTAACCCTAACCCTAACACTATCCTAGGGCTGATGCTAACCCTAACCCTAACACTATCCTAGGGCTGATGCTAACCCTAACCCTAACCCTAACACTAACTTAGTTCTGATGCTAACCCTAACCCTAACACTATCCTAGGGCTGATGCTACCCCTAACCCTAACCCTAACACTATCCTAGGGCTGATGCTAACCCTAACCCTAACACTATCCTAGGGCTGATGCTAACCCTAACCCTAACCCTAACACTATCCTAGGGCTGATGCTAACCCTAACCCTAACACTATCCTAGGGCTGATGCTACCCCTAACCCTAACCCTAACATTATCCTAGGGCTGATGCTAACCCTAACCCTAACACTATCCAAGGGCTGGTGCTAACCCTAACCCTAACCCTAACACTAACCTAGTTCTGATGCTAACCCTAACCCTAACACTATCCTAGGGCTGATGCTAACCCTAACCCTAACCCTAACACTATCCTAGGGCTGATGCTAACCCTAACCCTAACACTATCCTAGGGCTGATGCTAACCCTAATCCTAACCCTAACGCTATCCTAGGGCTGATGCTATCCCTAACCCTAACGCTATCCTAGGGCTGATGCTAACCCTAACCCTAACCCTAACACTATCCTAGGGCTGATGCTAACCCTAACCCTAACACTATCCTAGGGCTGATGCTAACCCTAACCCTAACCCTAACACTATCCTAGGGCTGATGCTAACCCTAACGCTAACCCTAACACTATCCTAGGGCTGATGCTAACCCTAACACTAACACTATCCTAGGGCTGATGCTAACCCTAACACTAACACTATCCTAGGGCTGATGCTAACCCTAACCCTAAACCTAACACTCTCCAAGGGCTGATGCTAACCCTAACCCTAACCCTAACACTATCCTAGGGCTGATGCTAACCCTAACCCTAACCCTATCCTAGGGCTGATGCTAACCCTAACACTAACACTACCCTAGGGCTGATGCTAACCCTAACCCCAACCCTAACACTATCCTAGGGCTGATGCTAACCCTAACCATAACACTATACTAGGGCTCATGCTAACCCTAACCCTAACCCTAACACTATCCTAGGGCTGATGCTAACCCTAACCCTAAGACTATCCTAGGGCTGATGCTAACCCTAACCCTAACCCTAACATTATCCCAGGGCTGATGCAAACCCTAACCCTAACACTATCCTAGGGCTGATGCTAACCCTAACCCTAACCCTAACACTATCCTAGGGCTGATGCTAACCCTAACCCTAACCCTAACACTATCCTAGGGCTGATCCTAACCCTAACACTAACACTATCCTAGGGCTGATGCTAACCCTAACACTAACACTATCCTAGGGCTGATGCTAACCCTAACCCTAAACCTAACACTCTCCAAGGGCTGATGCTAACCCTAACCCTAACCCTAACACTATCCTAGGGCTGATGCTAACCCTAACCCTAACCCTAACACTATCCTAGGGCTGATGCTAACCCTAACACTAACACTACCCTAGGGCTGATGCTAACCCTAACCCTAACCCTAACACTATCCTAGGGCTGACGCTAACCCTAACACTAACACTATCCTAGGGCTGATGCTAACCCTAACCCTACCGCTAACACTATCCTAGGGCTGATGCTAACCCTAACCCTAACGCTAACACTATCCTAGGGCTGAGGCTAACCCTAACCCTAGCACTATCCTACGGCTGATGCTAATCCTAACCCTAAAACTAACACTATCCTAGGGCTGGTGCTAACCCTAACCCTAACCTTAACACTATCCTTGGGCTGATGCTAACTCTAACCCTAACACCATCCTGGGCCTGATGCTAACCCATACCCTAACCCTAACACTATCCTAGGGCTGATGCTAACCCTAACCCTAACACTATCCTTGGGCTGATGCTAACCCTAACCCTAACCCTAACACTATCCTAGGGCAGATGCTAACCCTAACGCTAACCCTAACACTATCCTTGAACTGATGCTAACCCTAACCCTAACCCTAACACTATCCTTGGCCTGATGATAACCCTAACCCTACCCCTAACACTATCCTAGGGTTTATGTTAACCTTAACCCTAACACTATCCTAGGGCTGATGCTAACCCTAACCTTAACCCTAACACTATCCTAGGGCGGATGCTAACCCTAACCCTAACCCTAACACTATCCTAGGGCTGATGCTAACCGTAACACTAACACTATCCTAGGGCTGATGCTAATCCTAACCCTAACCCTAACATTATCGTAGGGCTGATGCTAACCCTAACCCTAACTCTAACAGTATCTTAGGGCTGAGGCTAACCCTAACCCTAACACTATCCTACGGCTGATGCTAACCCTAACCCTAACCCTAACACTATCCTAGGGCTGATGCTAACCCTAACCCTAACACTACCCTAGGCCTGATGCTAACCCTAACCCTAACCCTATCACTATCCTTGGGCTGATGCTAACCCTAACCCTAACACTATCCTAGGGCTGATGCTAACCCTAACCCTAACCCTAACACTATCGTAGGGCTGATGCTAACCCTAACCCTAACACTATCCTAGGCCTGATGATAACCCTAACCCTAACCCTAACACTATCCTAGGGCTGATGCTAAACCTAATGCTAACCCTAACACTATCCTTGAACTGATGCTAACCCTAACCCTAACCCTAACACTATCCTAGGACTGATGATAACCCTAACCCTAACCCTAACACTATCCTAGGGTTTATGTTAACCCTAACCCTAACACTATCCTAGGGCTGATGCTAACCCTAACCCTAAACCTAACACTATCCTAGGGCGGATGCTAACCCTAACCCTAACCCTAACATTATCCTAGGGCTGATGCTAACCCTAACACTAACACTATCCTAGGGCTGATGCTAACCCTAACCCTAACACTATCCTAGGCCTGATGCTAACCCTAACCCTAACACTATCCTAGGGCTGATGCTAACCCTAACCCTAACCCTAACACTATCCTAGGCCTGATGCTAACCCTATCCCTAACCCTAACACTCTCCTAAGGCTGAGGCTAACCCTAACCCTAACACTATCCTACGGCTGATGCTAACCCTAACCCTAACCCAAACACTATCCTAGGGTTGATGCTAACCCTAACCCTAACACTATCCCAGGGCTGATGCTAACCCTAACCCTAACCCTAACACTATCCTTGGGCTGATGCTAACCCTAACTCTATCACTATCCTGGGCCTGATGCTAACCCTAACCCTAACCCTAACACTATCCTAGGGCTGATGCTAACCCTAACCCTAACACTATCCTTGGGCTGATGCTAACCCTAACCCTAACCCTAACACTATCCTAGGGCAGATGCTAACCCTAACGCTAACCCTAACACTATCCTTGAACTGATGCTAACCCTAACCCTAACCCTAACACTATCCTAGGCCTGATGATAACCCTAACCCTAACCCTAACACTATCCTAGGGTTTATGTTAACCCTAACCCTAACACTATCCTAGGGCTGATGCTAACCCTAACCCTAACCCTAACACTATCCTAGGGCTGATGATAACCCTAACACTAACACTATCCTAGGGCTGATGCTATCCCTAACCCTAACCCTTAACATTATCCTAGGGCTGATGCTAACCCTAACCCTAACTCTAACACTATCTTAGGGCTGAGGCTAACCCTAACCCTAACACTATCCTACGGCTGATGCTAACCCTAACCCTAACCCTAACACTATCCTAGGGCTGATGCTAACCCTAACCCTAACACTATCCTAGGCCTGATGCTAACCCTAACCCTAACCCTAACACTATCCTAGGGCTGATGCTAACCCTAACCCTAACACTGTCCTTGGGCTGATGCTAACCCTAACCCTAACCCTAACACTATCCTAGGGCAGATGCTAACCCTAACCCTAACCCTAACACTATCCTAGGCCTGATGCTAACCCTAACCCTAACACTATCCTTGGGCTGATGCTAACCCTAACCCTAACCCTAACATTATCCTACGGCTGATGCTCACCCTAATCCTAACTCTAACACTATCTTAGGGGTGAGGCTAACCCTAACCCTAACACTATCCTAGGGCCGATGCTAACCGTAACCCTAACCCTAACACTATCCTAGGGCTGATGCTAACCCTAACCCTAACACTATCCTAGGGCTGATGCTAACCCTAACCCTAATCCTAACACTATCCTAGGGCTGATGCTAACCCTAACCCTAACACTATCCTAGGGCTGATGGTAACCCTAACCCTAACCCTAACACTATCCTAGGGCTGATGCTAACCCTAACCCTAACACTATCCTAGGCCTGATGATAACACTAACGCTAACCCTAACACTATCCTTGAACTGATGCTAACCCTAACCCTAACACTAACACTATCCTAGGCCTGATGATAACCCTAACCCTAACCCTAACACTATCCTAGGGTTTATGTTAACCCTAACCCTAACACTATCCTAGGGCTGAGGCTAACCCTAACCCTAAACCTAACACTGTCCTAGGGCTGATGCTAACCCTAACCCTAACCCTAACACTATCCTAGGGCTGATGCTAACCCTAACGCTAACCCTAACACTATCCTTGAACTTATGCTAACCCTAACCCTAACCTTAACACTATCCTAGGCCTGATGATAACCCTAACCCTAACCCTAACACTATCCTAGGGTTTATGTTAACCCTAACCCTAACACTATCCTAGGGCTGATGCTAACCCTAACCCTAAAACTAACACTATCCTAGGGCGGATGCTAACCCTAACCCTAACACTAACACTATCCTAGGGCTGATGCTAACCCTAACACTAACACTATCCTAGGGCTGATGCTAACCCTAACCCTAACCCTAACACTCTCCAAGGGCTGATGCTAACCCTAACCCTAACCCTAACACTATCCTAGGGCTCATGCTAACCCTAACCCTAACCCTAACACTATCCTAGGGCTGATGCTAACCCTAACACTAACACTATCCTAGGGCTGATGCTAACCCTAACCCTAACACTAACACTCTCCAAGGCCTGATGCTAACCCTAACCATAACCCTAACACTATCCTAGGGCTGATGCTAACCCTAACCCTAACACTATCCTAGGGCTGATGCTAACCCTAACCCTAACCCTAACACTATCCTAGGGCTGATGCTAACCCTAACCCTAACACTATCCAAGGCCTGATGATAACCCTAACCCTAACCCTAACACTATCCTAGGGCTGATGCTAACCGTAAACCTAACACTCTCCTAGAGCTGATGCTAACCCTAACCCTAACCCTAACACTATCCTAAGTCTGATGCTAACCCTAGCCCTCACACTATCCTAGGCCTGATGATAACCCTAACCCTAACCTTAACACTATCCTAGGGCTGATGCTAACCCTAACCCTAACCCTAACACTATCCTAGAGCTGATGCTAACCCTAACCCTAACACTATCCTAGGCCTGATGATAACCCTAACCCTAACCCTGACACTATCCTAGGGCTCATGCAAACCCTAACCCTAACACTATCCTAGGGCTGATGCTAACCGTAACCCTAACCCTAACACTATCCTAGGGCTGATGCTAACCCTGTCCCTAACCCTAACACTCTCCTAGGGCTGAGGCTAACCCTAACCCTAACACTATCCTAGGGCTGATGCTAACCCTAACCCTAACACTATCCTTGGGCTGATGCTAACCCTAACCCTAACCCTAACACTATCCTAGGGCAGATGCTAACCCTAACGCTAACCCTAACACTATCCTTGAACTGATGCTAACCCTAACCCTAACCATAACACTATCCTAGGCCTGTTGATAACCCTAACCCTAACGCTAACACTATCCTAGGGTTTATGTTAACTCTAACCCTAACACTATCCTAGGGCTGATGCTAAACCTAACCATAAACCTAACACTATCCTAGGGCTGATGGTAACCCTAACCCTAGCCCTAACACTATCCTAGGGCTGATGCTAACCCTAACCCTAACACTATCCTAGGCCTGATGCTAACCCTAACCCTAACACTATCCTAGGGCTGATGCTAACCCTAACCCTAACCCTAACACTATCCTAGGCCTGATGCTAACCCTATCCCTAACCCTAACACTCTCCTAGGGCTTAGGCTAACCCTAACCATAACACTATCCTAGGGCTGATGCTAACCCTAACCCTAACCTAAACACTACCCTAGGGTTGATGCTAACCCTAACCCTAACACTATCCTAGGGCTGATGCTAACCCTAACCCTAACGCTAACACTATCCTAGGGCTGATGCTAACCCTAACCCTAACATTATCCTGGGCCTGATGCTAACCCTAACCCTAACCCAAACACTATCCTAGGGCTGATGCTAACCCTAACCCTAACACTATCCTTGGGCTGATGCTAACCCTAACCCTAACCCTAACACTACCCTAGGGCAGATGCTAACCCTAACCCTAACCCTAACACTATCCTAGGCCTGATGCTAACCGTAACACTAACACTATCCTAGGGCTGATGCTAACCCCAACCCTAACCCTAACATTATCGTACGGCTGATGCTCACCCTAATCCTAACTCTAACACTATCTTAGGGGTGAGGCTAACCCTAACCCTAACACTATCCTAGGGCTGATGCTAACCCTAACCCTAACACTATCCTAGGGCTGATGCTAACCCTAACCCTAACCCTAACACTATCCTAGGGCTGATGCTAACCCTAACCCTAACACTATCCTAGGGCTGATGCTAACCCTAACCCTAACCCTAACACTATCATAGGGCTGATGCTAACCCTAACCCTAACACTATACTAGGCCTGATGATAACCCTAACCCTAACACTATCCTAGGGCTGATGCTAACCCTAACCCTAACACTATCCTAGGGCTGATGCAAACCCTAACCCTAACCCTAACACTATCCTAGGGCTGATGCTAACACTAACGCTAACCCTAACACTATCCTTGAACTGATGCTAACCCTAACCCTAACACTAACACTATCCTAGGCCTGATGATAACCCTAACCCTAACCCTAACACTATCCTAGGGTTTATGTTAACCCTAACCCTAACACTATCCTAGGGCTGAGGCTAACCCTAACACTAAACCTAACACTATCCTAGGGCGGATGCTAACCCTAACCCTAACCCTAACACTATCCTAAGTCTGATGCTAACCCTAGCCCTCACACTATCCTAGGCCTGATGATAACCCTAACCCTAACCTTAACACTATCCTAGGGCTGATGCTAACCCTAACCCTAACACTATCCTAGGGCTGATGCTAACCCTAACCCTAACCCTAACACTATCCTAGGCCTGATGCTAACCCTAACCATAACACTATCCTAGGCCTGATGATAACCCTAACCCTAACCCTGACACTATCCTAGGGCTGATGCTAACCCTAAACCTAACACTATCCTAGGGCTGATGCTAACCCTAACCCTAACCCTAACACTATCCTAGGGCTGATGCTAACCCTAACGCTAACCCTAACACTATCCTTGAACTGATGCTAACCCTAACCCTAACCATAACACTATCCTAGGCCTGATGATAACCCTAACCCTAACCCTAACACTATCCTAGGGTTTATGTTAACCCTAACCCTAACACTATCCTAGGGCTGATGCTAACCCTAACCCTAAAACTAACACTATCCTAGGGCGGATGCTAACCCTAACCCTAACACTAACACTATCCTAGGGCTGATGCTAACCCTAACACTAACACTATCCTAGGTCTGATGCTAACCCTAACCCTAACCCTAACACTCTCCAAGGGCTGATGCTAACCCTAACCCTAACCCTAACACTATCCTAGGGCTGATGCTAACCCTAACCCTAACCCTAACACTATCCTAGGGCTGATGCTAACCCTAACACTAACACTATCCTAGGGCTGATGCTAACCCTAACCCTAACCCTAACACTCGCCAAGGCCTGATGCTAACCCTAACCATAACCCTAACACTATCCTAGGGCTGATGCTAACCCTAACCCTAACACTATCCTAGGGCTGATGCTAACCCTAACCCTAACCCTAACACTATCCTAGGGCTGATGCTAACCCTAACCCTAACACTATCCAAGGCCTGATGCTAACCCTAACCCTAACCCTAACACTATCCTAGGCCTGATGCTAACCCTATCCCTAACCCTAACACTCTCCTAGGGCTTAGGCTAACCCTAACCATAACACTATCCTAGGGCTGATGCTAACCCTAACCCTAACCTAAACACTACCCTAGGGTTGATGCTAACCCTAACCCTAACACTATCCTAGGGCTGATGCTAACCCTAACCCTAACGCTAACACTATCCTAGGGCTGATGCTAACCCTAACCCTAACATTATCCTGGGCCTGATGCTAACCCTAACCCTAACCCAAACACTATCCTAGGGCTGATGCTAACCCTAACCCTAACACTATCCTTGGGCTGATGCTAACCCTAACCCTAACCCTAACACTACCCTAGGGCAGATGCTAACCCTAACCCTAACCCTAACACTATCCTAGGCCTGATGCTAACCGTAACACTAACACTATCCTAGGGCTGATGCTAACCCCAACCCTAACCCTAACATTATCGTACGGCTGATGCTCACCCTAATCCTAACTCTAACACTATCTTAGGGGTGAGGCTAACCCTAACCCTAACACTATCCTAGGGCTGATGCTAACCCTAACCCTAACACTATCCTAGGGCTGATGCTAACCCTAACCCTAACCCTAACACTATCCTAGGGCTGATGCTAACCCTAACCCTAACACTATCCTAGGGCTGATGCTAACCCTAACCCTAACCCTAACACTATCATAGGGCTGATGCTAACCCTAACCCTAACACTATACTAGGCCTGATGATAACCCTAACCCTAACACTATCCTAGGGCTGATGCTAACCCTAACCCTAACACTATCCTAGGGCTGATGCAAACCCTAACCCTAACCCTAACACTATCCTAGGGCTGATGCTAACACTAACGCTAACCCTAACACTATCCTTGAACTGATGCTAACCCTAACCCTAACACTAACACTATCCTAGGCCTGATGATAACCCTAACCCTAACCCTAACACTATCCTAGGGTTTATGTTAACCCTAACCCTAACACTATCCTAGGGCTGAGGCTAACCCTAACACTAAACCTAACACTATCCTAGGGCGGATGCTAACCCTAACCCTAACCCTAACACTATCCTAAGTCTGATGCTAACCCTAGCCCTCACACTATCCTAGGCCTGATGATAACCCTAACCCTAACCTTAACACTATCCTAGGGCTGATGCTAACCCTAACCCTAACACTATCCTAGGGCTGATGCTAACCCTAACCCTAACCCTAACACTATCCTAGGCCTGATGCTAACCCTAACCATAACACTATCCTAGGCCTGATGATAACCCTAACCCTAACCCTGACACTATCCTAGGGCTGATGCTAACCCTAAACCTAACACTATCCTAGGGCTGATGCTAACCCTAACCCTAACCCTAACACTATCCTAGGGCTGATGCTAACCCTAACGCTAACCCTAACACTATCCTTGAACTGATGCTAACCCTAACCCTAACCATAACACTATCCTAGGCCTGATGATAACCCTAACCCTAACCCTAACACTATCCTAGGGTTTATGTTAACCCTAACCCTAACACTATCCTAGGGCTGATGCTAACCCTAACCCTAAAACTAACACTATCCTAGGGCGGATGCTAACCCTAACCCTAACACTAACACTATCCTAGGGCTGATGCTAACCCTAACACTAACACTATCCTAGGTCTGATGCTAACCCTAACCCTAACCCTAACACTCTCCAAGGGCTGATGCTAACCCTAACCCTAACCCTAACACTATCCTAGGGCTGATGCTAACCCTAACCCTAACCCTAACACTATCCTAGGGCTGATGCTAACCCTAACACTAACACTATCCTAGGGCTGATGCTAACCCTAACCCTAACCCTAACACTCGCCAAGGCCTGATGCTAACCCTAACCATAACCCTAACACTATCCTAGGGCTGATGCTAACCCTAACCCTAACACTATCCTAGGGCTGATGCTAACCCTAACCCTAACCCTAACACTATCCTAGGGCTGATGCTAACCCTAACCCTAACACTATCCAAGGCCTGATGATAACCCTAACCCTAACCCTAACACTATCCTAGGGCTGATGCTAACCGTAACCCTAACACTCTCCTAGAGCTGATGCTAACCCTAACCCTAACCCTAACACTATCCTAAGTCTGATGCTAACCCTAGCCCTCACACTATCCTAGGCCTGATGATAACCCTAACCCTAACCTTAACACTATCCTAGGGCTGATGCTAACCCTAACCCTAACCCTAACACTATCCTAGAGCTGATGCTAACCCTAACCCTAACACTATCCTAGGCCTGATGATAACCCTAACCCTAACCCTGACACTATCCTAGGGCTCATGCTAACCCTAACCCTAACACTATCCTAGGGCTGATGCTAACCCTAACCCTAACCATAACACTATCCTAGGGCTGATGCTAACCCTGGCCCTAACCCTAACACTCTCCTAGGGCTGAGGCTAACCCTAACCCTAACACTATCCTAGGGCTGATGCTAACCCTAACCCTAACACTATCCTTGGGCTGATGCTAACCCTAACCCTAACCCTAACACTATCCTAGGGCAGATGCTAACCCTAACGCTAACCCTAACACTATCCTTGAACTGATGCTAACCCTAACCCTAACCATAACACTATCCTAGGCCTGTTGATAACCCTAACCCTAACCCTAACACTATCCTAGGGTTTATGTTAACTCTAACCCTAACACTATCCTAGGGCTGATGCTAAACCTAACCATAAACCTAACACTATCCTAGGGCTGATGGTAACCCTAACCCTAGCCCTAACACTATCCTAGGGCTGATGCTAACCCTAACCCTAACACTATCCTAGGCCTGATGCTAACCCTAACCCTAACACTATCCTAGGGCTGATGCTAACCCTAACCCTAACCCTAACACTATCCTAGGCCTGATGCTAACCCTATCCCTAACCCTAACACTCTCCTAGGGCTTAGGCTAACCCTAACCATAACACTATCCTAGGGCTGATGCTAACCCTAACCCTAACCTAAACACTATCCTAGGGTTGATGCTAACCCTAACCCTAACACTATCCTAGGGCTGATGCTAACCCTAACCCTAACCCTAACACTATCCTTGGGCTGATGCTAACCCTAACCCTAACATTATCCTGGGCCTGATGCTAACCCTAACCCTAACCCTAACACTATCCTAGGGCTGATGCTAACCCTAACCCTAACACTATCCTTGGGCTGATGCTAACCCTAACCCTAACCCTAACACTATCCTAGGGCAGATGCTAACCCTAACCCTAACCCTAACACTATCCTAGGCCTGATGCTAACCGTAACACTAACACTATCCTTGGGCTGATGCTAACCCCAACCCTAACCCTAACATTATCCTAGGGCTGATGCTAACCCTAACCCTAACCCTAAAACTATCCTAGGGCTGATGCTAACCCTAACCCTAACACTATCCTAGGGCTGATGCTAACCCTAACCCTAACTCTAACACTATCCTAGGGCTGATGCTAACCCTAACCCTAACAATATCCTAGGGCTGATGCTAACCCTAACCCTAACCCTAACACTATCCTAGGGCTGATGCTAACCCTAACCCTAACACTATCCTAGGCCTGATGATAACCCTAACCCTAACCCTAACACTATCCTAGGGCTGATGCTAACCCTAACCCTAACACTATCCTAGGGCTGATGCTAACCCTAACCCTAACCCTAACACTATCCTAGGGCTGATGCTAACACTAACGCTAACCCTAACACTATCCTTGAACTGATGCTAACCTTAACCCTAACACTAACACTATCCTAGGCCTGATGATAACCCTAACCCTAACCCTAACACTATCCTAGGGTTTATGTTAACCCTAACCCTAACACTATCCTAGGGCTGAGGCTAACCCTAACACTAAACCTAACACTATCCTAGGGCGGATGCTAACCCTAACCCTAACCCTAACACAATCCTAGGGCTGATGCTAACCCTAACACTAACACTATGCTAGGGCTGATGCTAACCCTAACCCTAACCCTAACACTCTCCAAGGGCTGATGCTACCCCTAACCCTAACCCTAACACTATATCTAGGGTTGATGCTAACCTTATCCCTAACACTATCCTAAAGCTGATGCTAACACTAACTCTAACCCTAACACTATTCTAGGGCTGGTGCTAACCCTAACACTAACACTATCCTAGGGCTGATGCTAACCCTAACCCTAACCCTAACACTATCCTAGGGCTGATGCTATCCCTAACCCTAACACTATCCTAGGGCTGATGCTAACCCTAACCCTAACCCTAACACTATCCTAGGGCTGATGCTAACCCTAACCCTAACACTATCCTAGGGCTCATGCTAACCCTAACCCTAACCCTAACACTATCCTAGGGCTGATGCTAACCCTAACCCTAACACTATCCTAGGGCTGATGCTAACCCTAACCCTAACCCTAACATTATCCCAGGGCTGATGCAAACCCTAACCCTAACACTATCCTAGGGCTGATGCTAACCATAACCCTAACCCTAACACTATCCTAGGGCTGATGCTAACCCTAACCCTAACCCTAACACTATCCTAGGGCTGATGCTAACCCTAACCCTAACACTATCCTAGGCCTGATGCTAACCCTAACCCTAACCCTAACCCGAAACTTAACCCTAATACTATCCTAGGGCTGATGCTAACCCTAACCCTAACCCTAACACTATCCTAGGGCTGATGCTAACCCTAACACTAACACTATCCTAGGGCTGATGCTAACCCTAACCCTACCCCTAACACTATCCTAGGGCTGATGCTAACCCTAACCCTAACGCTAACACTATCCTAGGGCTGAGGCTAACCCTAACCCTAACACTATCCTACGGCTGATGCTAATCCTAACCCTAACCCTAACACTATCCTAAGGCTGATGGTAACCCTAACACTAACACTATCCTAAGCCTGGTGCTAACCCTAACTCTAACCCTAACACTATCCTAGGGCTGATGCTAACCCTAACCCTAATAATATACTACGGCTGATGCTAACACTAACCCTAACCCTAACGCTATCCTAGGGCTGATGCTAACCCTAACCCTAAGCCTAACACTATCCTAGGGCTGATGCTAACCCTAACCCTAACACTATCCTAGGCCTGATGATAACCCTAACCCTAACCCTAACACTATCCTAGGGCTGATGCTAACCCTAACCCTATCACTATCCTAGGCCTGATGCTAACCCTAACCCTAACCCTAACACTATCCTAGGGCTGATGCTAACCCTAACCCTAACACTATCCTAGGGCTGTTGCTAACCCTAACCCTAACACTATCCTAGGGCCGATGGTAACCCTAACCCTAGCCCTAACACTATCCTAGGGCTGATGCTAACCCTAACCCTAACACTATCCTAGGCCTGATGCTAACCCTAACCCTAACACTATCCTAGGGCTGTTGCTAACCCTAACCCTAACACTATCCTAGGGCTGATGCTAACCCTAACCCTAACCCTAACACTATCCTAGGCCTGATGCTAACCCTATCCCTAACCCTAACACTCTCCTAGGGCTGAGGCTAACCCTAACCATAACACTATCCTAGGACTGATGCTAACCCTAACCCTAACCTAAACACTATCCTAGAGTTGATGCTAACCCTAACCCTAACACTATCCTAGGGCTGATACTAACCCTAACCCTAACCCTAACACTATCCTTGTGCTCATGCTAACCCTAACCCTAACACTATCCTGGGCCTGATGCTAACCCTAACCCTAACCCTAACACTATCCTAGGGCTGATGCTAACCCTAACCCTAACACTATCCTTGGGCTGATGCTAACCCTAACCCTAACCCTAACACTATCCTAGGGCAGATGCTAACCCTAACCCTAACCCTAACACTATCCTAGGCCTGATGCTAACCGTAAAACTAACACTATCCTAGGGCTGATGCTAACCCTAACCCTAACCCTAACATTATCCTACGGCTGATGCTAACCCTAACCCTAACTCTAACACTATCTTAGGGGTGAGGCTAACCCTAACCCTAACTCTATCCTACGGCTGATGTTAACCCTAACCCTAACCCTAACACTATCCTAGGGCTGATGCTAACCCTAACCCTAACACTATCCTAGGCCTGATGCTAACCCTAACCCTAACCCTAACACTATCCTAGGGCTGATGCTAACCCTAACCCTAACACTATCCTAGGGCTGATGCTAACCCTAACCCTAACCCTAACACTATCCTAGGGCTGATGCTAACCCTAACCCTAACACTATCCTAGGCCTGATGATAACCCTAACCCTAACCCTAACACTATCCTAGGGCTGATGCTAACCCTAACCCTAACACTATCCTAGGGCTGATGCTAACCCTAACCCTAACCCTAACACTATCCTAGGGCTGATGCTAACACTAACGCTAACCCTAACACTATCCTTGAACTGATGCTAACCCTAACCCTAACCCTAACACTATCCTAGGCCTCATGATAACCCTAACCCTAACCCTAACACTATCCTAGGGTTTATGTTAACCCTAACCCTAACACTATCCTAGGGCTGAGGCTAACCCTAACACTAAACCTAACACTATCCTAGGGCGGATGCTAACCCTAACCCTAACGCTAACACTCTCCAAGGGCTGATGCTACCCCTAACCCTAACCCTAACACTATCCTAGGGCTGATGCTAACCCTAACCCTAACACTATCCTAGGGCTGATGCTAACCCTAACCCTAACCCTAACACTAACTTAGTTCTGATGCTAACCCTAACCCTAACACTATCCTAGGGCTGATGCTACCCCTAACCCTAACCCTAACACTATCCTAGGGCTGATGCTAACCCTAACCCTAACACTATCCTAGGGCTGATGCTAACCCTAACCCTAACCCTAACACTATCCTAGGGCTGATGCTAACCCTAACCCTAACACTATCCTAGGGCTGATGCTACCCCTAACCCTAACCCTAACATTATCCTAGGGCTGATGCTAACCCTAACCCTAACACTATCCAAGGGCTGGTGCTAACCCTAACCCTAACCCTAACACTAACCTAGTTCTGATGCTAACCCTAACCCTAACACTATCCTAGGGCTGATGCTAACCCTAACCCTAACCCTAACACTATCCTAGGGCTGATGCTAACCCTAACCCTAACACTATCCTAGGGCTGATGCTAACCCTAATCCTAACCCTAACGCTATCCTAGGGCTGATGCTATCCCTAACCCTAACGCTATCCTAGGGCTGATGCTAACCCTAACCCTAACCCTAACACTATCCTAGGGCTGATGCTAACCCTAACCCTAACACTATCCTAGGGCTGATGCTAACCCTAACCCTAACCCTAACACTATCCTAGGGCTGATGCTAACCCTAACGCTAACCCTAACACTATCCTAGGGCTGATGCTAACCCTAACACTAACACTATCCTAGGGCTGATGCTAACCCTAACACTAACACTATCCTAGGGCTGATGCTAACCCTAACCCTAAACCTAACACTCTCCAAGGGCTGATGCTAACCCTAACCCTAACCCTAACACTATCCTAGGGCTGATGCTAACCCTAACCCTAACCCTATCCTAGGGCTGATGCTAACCCTAACACTAACACTACCCTAGGGCTGATGCTAACCCTAACCCCAACCCTAACACTATCCTAGGGCTGATGCTAACCCTAACCATAACACTATACTAGGGCTCATGCTAACCCTAACCCTAACCCTAACACTATCCTAGGGCTGATGCTAACCCTAACCCTAAGACTATCCTAGGGCTGATGCTAACCCTAACCCTAACCCTAACATTATCCCAGGGCTGATGCAAACCCTAACCCTAACACTATCCTAGGGCTGATGCTAACCCTAACCCTAACCCTAACACTATCCTAGGGCTGATGCTAACCCTAACCCTAACCCTAACACTATCCTAGGGCTGATCCTAACCCTAACACTAACACTATCCTAGGGCTGATGCTAACCCTAACACTAACACTATCCTAGGGCTGATGCTAACCCTAACCCTAAACCTAACACTCTCCAAGGGCTGATGCTAACCCTAACCCTAACCCTAACACTATCCTAGGGCTGATGCTAACCCTAACCCTAACCCTAACACTATCCTAGGGCTGATGCTAACCCTAACACTAACACTACCCTAGGGCTGATGCTAACCCTAACCCTAACCCTAACACTCTCCAAGGCCTGATGATAACCCTAACCATAACCCTAACAGTATCTTAGGGCTGATGCTAACCCTAACCCTAACACTATCCTAGGGCTGATGCTAACCCTAACCCTAACACTATCCTAGGCCTGATGATAACCCTAACCCTAACCATAACACTATCCTAGGGCTGATGCTAACCCTAACCCTAACACTATCCTAGAGCTGATACTAACCCTAACCCTAACCCTAACACTATCCTAGGTCTGATGCTAACCCTAGCCCTCACACTATCCTAGGCCTGATGATAACCCTAACCCTAACCTTAACACTATCCTAGCGCTGATGCTAACCCTAACCCTAACCCTAACACTATCCTAGAGCTGATGCTAACCCTAACCCTAACACTATCCTAGGCCTGATGATAACCCTAACCCTAACACTGACACTATCCTAGGGCTCATGCTAACCCTAACCCTAACACTATCCTAGGGCTGATGCTAAACCTAACCCTAACCCTAACGCTATCCTAGGGCTGATGCTAACCCTGTCCCTAACCCTAACACTCTCCTAGGGCTGAGGCTAACCCTAACCCTAACACTATCCTAGGGCTGATGCTAACCCTAACCCTAACTCTATCCTTGGGCTGATGCTAACCCTAACCCTAACCCTAACACTATCCTAGGGAAGTTGCTAACCCTAACGCTAACCCTAACACTATCCTTGAACTGATGCTAACCCTAACCCTAACCATAACACTATCCTAGGCCTGTTGATAACCCTAACCCTAACCCTAACACTATCCTAGGGTTTATGTTAACCCTAACCCTAACACTATCCTAGGGCTGATGCTAAACCTAACCATAAACCTAACACTATCCTAGGGCTGACGGTAACCCTAACCCTAGCCCTAACACTATCCTTGGGCTGATGCTAACCCTAACCCTAACACTATCCTAGGGCTGATGCTAACCCTAACCCTAACCCTAACACTATCCTAGGCCTGATGCTAACCCTATCCCTAACCCTAACACTCTCCTAGGGCTGAGGCTAACCCTAACCCTAACATTATCCTAGGGCTGATGCTAACCCTAACCCTAACCTAAACACTATCCTAGGGTTGATGCTAACCCTAACCCTAACACTATCCTAGGGCTGATGCTAACCCTAACCCTAACCCTAACACTATCCTGGGCCTGATGTTATCCTAACCCTAACCCTAACACTATCCTAGGGCTGATGCTAACCCTAACCCTAACACTATCCTTGGGCTGATGCTAACCCTAACCCTAACCCTAACACTATCCTAGGGCAGATGCTAACCCTAACCCTAACCCTAACACTATCCTAGGCCTGATGCTAACCGTAACACTAACACTATCCTAGGGCTGATGCTAACCCTAACCCTAACCCTAACATTATCCTACGGCTGATGCTAACCCTAACCCTAACTCTAACACTATCTTAGGGGTGAGGCTAACCCTAACGCTAACACTATCCTACGGCTGATGTTAACCCTAACCCTAACCCTAACACTATCCTAGGGCTGATGCTAACCCTAACGCTAACACTATCCTAGGCCTGATGCTAACCCTAACCCTAACCCTTACACTATCCTAGGGCTGATGCTAACCCTAACACTAACACTATCCTAGGGCTGATGCTAACCCTAACCATAACACTATACTAGGGCTCATGCTAACCCTAACCCTAACCCTAACACTATCCTAGGGCTGATGCTAACCCTAACCCTAAGACTATCCTAGGGCTGATGCTAAGCCTAACCCTAACCCTAACATTATCCCAGGGCTGATGCAAACCCTAACCCTAACACTATCCTAGGGCTGATGCTAACCCTAACCCTAACCCTAACACTATCCTAGGGCTGATGCTAACCCTAACCCTAACCCTAACACTATCCTAGGGCTGATGCTAACCCTAACACTAACACTATCCTAGGGCTGATGCTAACCCTAACACTAACACTATCCTAGGGCTGATGCTAACCCTAACCCTAAACCTAACACTCTCCAAGGGCTGATGCTAACCCTAACCCTAACCCTAACACTATCCTAGGGCTGATGCTAACCCTAACCCTAACCCTAACACTATCCTAGGGCTGATGCTAACCCTAACACTAACACTACCCTAGGGCTGATGCTAACCCTAACCCTAACCCTAACACTCTCCAAGGCCTGATGATAACCCTAACCATAACCCTAACAGTATCTTAGGGCTGATGCTAACCCTAACCCTAACACTATCCTAGGGCTGATGCTAACCCTAACCCTAACACTATCCTAGGCCTGATGATAACCCTAACCCTAACCCTAACACTATCCTAGGGCTGATGCTAACCCTAACCCTAACCCTAACACTATCCTAAGTCTGATGCTAACCCTAGCCCTCACACTATCCTAGGCCTGATGATAACCCTAACCCTAACCTTAACACTATCCTAGCGCTGATGCTAACCCTAACCCTAACCCTAACACTATCCTAGAGCTGATGCTAACCCTATCCCTAACACTATCCTAGACCTGATGATAACCCTAACCCTAACACTGACACTATCCTAGGGCTCATGCTAACCCTAACCCTAACACTATCCTAGGGCTGATGCTAAACCTAACCCTAATCCTAACACTATCCTAGGGCTGATGCTAACCCTGTCCCTAACCCTAACACTCTCCTAGGGCTGAGGCTAACCCTAACCCTAACACTATCCTAGGGCTGATGCTAACCCTAACCCTAACTCTATCCTTGGGCTGATGCTAACCCTAACCCTAACCCTAACACTATCCTAGGGAAGTTGCTAACCCTAACGCTAACCCTAACACTATCCTTGAACTGATGCTAACCCTAACCCTAACCATAACACTATCCTAGGCCTGTTGATAACCCTAACCCTAATCCTAACACTATCCTAGGGTTTATGTTAACCCTAACCCTAACACTATCCTAGGGCTGATGCTAAACCTAACCATAAACCTAACACTATCCTAGGGCTGACGGTAACCCTAACCCTAGCCCTAACACTATCCTTGGGCTGATGCTAACCCTAACCCTAACACTATCCTAGGCCTGATGCTAACCCTAACCCTAACACTATCCTAGGGCTGATGCTAACCCTAACCCTAACCCTAACACTATCCTAGCCCTGATGCTAACCCTATCCCTAACCCTAACACTCTCCTAGGGCTGAGGCTAACCCTAACCCTAACATTATCCTAGGGCTGATGCTAACCCTAACCCTAACCCTAACACTATCCTAGGGCTGATGCTAACCCTAACCCTAACCCTAACACTATCCTAGGGCTGATGCTAACCCTAACCCTAACACTATCCTAGGCCTGATGCTAACCCTAACCCTAACCCTAACCCGAAACCTAACCCTAATACTATCCTAGGGCTGATGCTAACCCTAACCCTAACCCTAACACTATCCTAGGGCTGATGCTAACCCTAACACTAACACTATCCTAGGGCTGATGCTAACCCTAACCCTACCCCTAACACTATCCTAGGGCTGATGCTAACCCTAACCCTAACGCTAACACTATCCTAGGGCTGAGGCTAACCCTAACCCTAACACTATCCTACGGCTGATGCTAATCCTAACCCTAACCCTAACACTATCCTAAGGCTGATGGTAACCCTAACACTAACACTATCCTAAGCCTGGTGCTAACCCTAACTCTAACCCTAACACTATCCTAGGGCTGATGCTAACCCTAACCCTAATAATATACTACGGCTGATGCTAACACTAACCCTAACCCTAACGCTATCCTAGGGCTGATGCTAACCCTAACCCTAACCCTAACACTATCCTAGGGCTGATGCTAACCCTAACCCTAACACTATCCTAGGCCTGATGATAACCCTAACCCTAACCCTAACACTATCCTAGGGCTGATGCTAACCCTAACCCTAACACTATCCTAGGCCTGATGCTAACCCTAACCCTAACCCTAACACTATCCTAGGGCTGATGCTAACCCTAACCCTAACACTATCCTAGGGCTGTTGCTAACCCTAACCCTAACACTATCCTAGGGCCGATGGTAACCCTAACCCTAGCCCTAACACTATCCTAGGGCTGATGCTAACCCTAACCCTAACACTATCCTAGGCCTGATGCTAACCCTAACCCTAACACTATCCTAGGGCTGTTGCTAACCCTAACCCTAACACTATCCTAGGGCTGATGCTAACCCTAACCCTAACCCTAACACTATCCTAGGCCTGATGCTAACCCTAACCCTAACCCTAACACTCTCCTAGGGCTGAGGCTAACCCTAACCATAACACTATCCTAGGACTGATGCTAACCCTAACCCTAACCTAAACACTATCCTAGAGTTGATGCTAACCCTAACCCTAACACTATCCTAGGGCTGATACTAACCCTAACCCTAACCCTAACACTATCCTTGTGCTCATGCTAACCCTAACCCTAACACTATCCTGGGCCTGATGCTAACCCTAACCCTAACCCTAACACTATCCTAGGGCTGATGCTAACCCTAACCCTAACACTATCCTTGGGCTGATGCTAACCCTAACCCTAACCCTAACACTATCCTAGGGCAGATGCTAACCCTAACCCTAACCCTAACACTATCCTAGGCCTGATGCTAACCGTAAAACTAACACTATCCTAGGGCTGATGCTAACCCTAACCCTAACCCTAACATTATCCTACGGCTGATGCTAACCCTAACCCTAACTCTAACACTATCTTAGGGGTGAGGCTAACCCTAACCCTAACTCTATCCTACGGCTGATGTTAACCCTAACCCTAACCCTAACACTATCCTAGGGCTGATGCTAACCCTAACCCTAACACTATCCTAGGCCTGATGCTAACCCTAACCCTAACCCTAACACTATCCTAGGGCTGATGCTAACCCTAACCCTAACACTATCCTAGGGCTGATGCTAACCCTAACCCTAACCCTAACACTATCCTAGGGCTGATGCTAACCCTAACCCTAACACTATCCTAGGCCTGATGATAACCCTAACCCTAACCCTAACACTATCCTAGGGCTGATGCTAACCCTAACCCTAACACTATCCTAGGGCTGATGCTAACCCTAACCCTAACCCTAACACTATCCTAGGGCTGATGCTAACACTAACGCTAAGCCTAACACTATCCTTGAACTGATGCTAACCCTAACCCTAACCCTAACACTATCCTAGGCCTCATGATAACCCTAACCCTAACCCTAACACTATCCTAGGGTTTATGTTAACCCTAACCCTAACACTATCCTAGGGCTGAGGCTAACCCTAACACTAAACCTAACACTATCCTAGGGCTGATGCTAACCCTAATCCTAACCCTAACGCTATCCTAGGGCTGATGCTATCCCTAACCCTAACGCTATCCTAGGGCTGATGCTAACCCTAACCCTAACCCTAACACTATCCTAGGGCTGATGCTAACCCTAACCCTAACACTATCCTAGGGCTGATGCTAACCCTAACCCTAACCCTAACACTATCCTAGGGCTGATGCTAACCCTAACCCTAACCCTAACACTATCCTAGGGCTGATGCTAACCCTAACACTAACACTATCCTAGGGCTGATGCTAACCCTAACACTAACACTATCCTAGGGCTGATGCTAACCCTAACCCTAAACCTAACACTCTCCAAGGGCTGATGCTAACCCTAACCCTAACCCTAACACTATCCTAGGGCTGATGCTAACCCTAACCCTAACCCTATCCTAGGGCTGATGCTAACCCTAACACTAACACTACCCTAGGGCTGATGCTAACCCTAACCCCAACCCTAACACTACCCTAGGGCTGATGCTAACCCTAACCATAACACTATACTAGGGCTCATGCTAACCCTAATCCTAACCCTAACACTATCCTAGGGCTGATGCTAACCCTAACCCTAAGACTATCCTAGGGCTGATGCTAACCCTAACCCTAACCCTAACATTATCCCAGGGCTGATGCAAACCCTAACCCTAACACTATCCTAGGGCTGATGCTAACCCTAACCCTAACCCTAACACTATCCTAGGGCTGATGCTAACCCTAACCCTAACCCTAACACTATCCTAGGGCTGATGCTAACCCTAACACTAACACTATCCTAGGGCTGATGCTAACCCTAACACTAACACTATCCTAGGGCTGATGCTAACCCTAACCCTAAACCTAACACTCTCCAAGGGCTGATGCTAACCCTAACCCTAACCCTAACACTATCCTAGGGCTGATGCTAACCCTAACCCTAACCCTAACACTATCCTAGGGCTGATGCTAACCCTAACACTAACACTACCCTAGGGCTGATGCTAACCCTAACCCTAACCCTAACACTCTCCAAGGCCTGATGATAACCCTAACCATAACCCTAACAGTATCTTAGGGCTGATGCTAACCCTAACCCTAACACTATCCTAGGGCTGATGCTAACGCTAACCCTAACACTATCCTAGGCCTGATGATAACCCTAACCCTAACCCTAACACTATCCTAGGGCTGATGCTAACCCTAACCCTAACACTATCCTAGAGCTGATACTAACCCTAACCCTAACCCTAACACTATCCTAAGTCTGATGCTAACCCTAGCCCTCACACTATCCTAGGCCTGATGATAACCCTAACCCTAACCTTAACACTATCCTAGCGCTGATGCTAACCCTAACCCTAACCCTAACACTATCCTAGAGCTGATGCTAACCCTAACCCTAACACTATCCTAGGCCTGATGATAACCCTAACCCTAACACTGACACTATCCTAGGGCTCATGCTAACCCTAACCCTAACACTATCCTAGGGCTGATGCTAAACCTAACCCTAACCCTAACACTATCCTAGGGCTGATGCTAACCCTGTCCCTAACCCTAACACTCTCCTAGGGCTGAGGCTAACCCTAACCCTAACACTATCCTAGGGCTGATGCTAACCCTAACCCTAACTCTATCCTTGGGCTGATGCTAACCCTAACCCTAACCCTAACACTATCCTAGGGAAGTTGCTAACCCTAACGCTAACCCTAACACTATCCTTGAACTGATGCTAACCCTAACCCTAACCATAACACTATCCTAGGCCTGTTGATAACCCTAACCCTAACCCTAACACTATCCTAGGGTTTATGTTAACCCTAACCCTAACACTATCCTAGGGCTGATGCTAAACCTAACCATAAACCTAACACTATCCTAGGGCTGACGGTAACCCTAACCCTAGCCCTAACACTATCCTTGGGCTGATGCTAACCCTAACCCTAACACTATCCTAGGCCTGATGCTAACCCTAACCCTAACACTATCCTAGGGCTGATGCTAACCCTAACCCTAACCCTAACACTATCCTAGCCCTGATGCTAACCCTATCCCTAACCCTAACACTCTCCTAGGGCTGAGGCTAACCCTAACCCTAACATTATCCTAGGGCTGATGCTAACCCTAACCCTAACCTAAACACTATCCTAGGGTTGATGCTAACCCTAACCCTAACACTATCCTAGGGCTGATGCTAACCCTAACCCTAACCCTAACACTATCCTGGGCCTGATGTTATCCTAACCCTAACCCTAACACTATCCTAGGGCTGATGCTAACCCTAACCCTAACACTATCCTTGGGCTGATGCTAACCCTAACCCTAACCCTAACACTATCCTAGGGCAGATGCTAACCCTAACCCTAACCCTAAACTATCCTAGGCCTGATGCTAACCGTAACACTAACACTATCCTAGGGCTGATGCTAACCCTAACCCTAACCCTAACATTATCCTACGGCTGATGCTAACCCTAACCCTAACTCTAACACTATCTTAGGGGTGAGGCTAACCCTAACGCTAACACTATCCTACGGCTGATGTTAACCCTAACCCTAACCCTAACACTATCCTAGGGCTGATGCTAACCCTAACGCTAACACTATCCTAGGCCTGATGCTAACCCTAACCCTAACCCTAACACTATCCTAGGGCTGATGCTAACCCTAACACTAACACTATCCTAGGGCTGATGCTAACCCTAACCATAACACTATACTAGGGCTCATGCTAACCCTAACCCTAACCCTAACACTATCCTAGGGCTGATGCTAACCCTAACCCTAAGACTATCCTAGGGCTGATGCTAACCCTAACCCTAACCCTAACATTATCCCAGGGCTGATGCAAACCCTAACCCTAACACTATCCTAGGGCTGATGCTAACCCTAACCCTAACCCTAACACTATCCTAGGGCTGATGCTAACCCTAACCCTAACCCTAACACTATCCTAGGGCTGATGCTAACCCTAACACTAACACTATCCTAGGGCTGATGCTAACCCTAACACTAACACTATCCTAGGGCTGATGCTAACCCTAACCCTAAACCTAACACTCTCCAAGGGCTGATGCTAACCCTAACCCTAACCCTAACACTATCCTAGGGCTGATGCTAACCCTAACCCTAACCCTAACACTATCCTAGGGCTGATGCTAACCCTAACACTAACACTACCCTAGGGCTGATGCTAACCCTAACCCTAACCCTAACACTCTCCAAGGCCTGATGATAACCCTAACCATAACCCTAACAGTATCTTAGGGCTGATGCTAACCCTAACCCTAACACTATCCTAGGGCTGATGCTAACCCTAACCCTAACACTATCCTAGGCCTGATGATAACCCTAACCCTAACCCTAACACTATCCTAGGGCTGATGCTAACCCTAACCCTAACACTATCCTAGAGCTGATACTAACCCTAACCCTAACCCTAACACTATCCTAAGTCTGATGCTAACCCTAGCCCTCACACTATCCTAGGCCTGATGATAACCCTAACCCTAACCTTAACACTATCCTAGCGCTGATGCTAACCCTAACCCTAACCCTAACACTATCCTAGAGCTGATGCTAACCCTAACCCTAACACTATCCTAGGCCTGATGATAACCCTAACCCTAACACTGACACTATCCTAGGGCTCATGCTAACCCTAACCCTAACACTATCCTAGGGCTGATGCTAAACCTAACCCTAACCCTAACACTATCCTAGGGCTGATGCTAACCCTGTCCCTAACCCTAACACTCTCCTAGGGCTGAGGCTAACCCTAACCCTAACACTATCCTAGGGCTGATGCTAACCCTAACCCTAACTCTATCCTTGGGCTGATGCTAACCCTAACCCTAACCCTAACACTATCCTAGGGAAGTTGCTAACCCTAACGCTAACCCTAACACTATCCTTGAACTGATGCTAACCCTAACCCTAACCATAACACTATCCTAGGCCTGTTGATAACCCTAACCCTAACCCTAACACTATCCTAGGGTTTATGTTAACCCTAACCCTAACACTATCCTAGGGCTGATGCTAAACCTAACCATAAACCTAACACTATCCTAGGGCTGACGGTAACCCTAACCCTAGCCCTAACACTATCCTTGGGCTGATGCTAACCCTAACCCTAACACTATCCTAGGCCTGATGCTAACCCTAACCCTAACACTATCCTAGGGCTGATGCTAACCCTAACCCTAACCCTAACACTATCCTAGCCCTGATGCTAACCCTATCCCTAACCCTAACACTCTCCTAGGGCTGAGGCTAACCCTAACCCTAACATTATCCTAGGGCTGATGCTAACCCTAACCCTAACCTAAACACTATCCTAGGGTTGATGCTAACCCTAACCCTAACACTATCCTAGGGCTGATGCTAACCCTAACCCTAACCCTAACACTATCCTGGGCCTGATGTTATCCTAACCCTAACCCTAACACTATCCTAGGGCTGATGCTAACCCTAACCCTAACACTATCCTTGGGCTGATGCTAACCCTAACCCTAACCCTAACACTATCCTAGGGCAGATGCTAACCCTAACCCTAACCCTAACACTATCCTAGGCCTGATGCTAACCGTAACACTAACACTATCCTAGGGCTGATGCTAACCCTAACCCTAACCCTAACATTATCCTACGGCTGATGCTAACCCTAACCCTAACTCTAACACTATCTTAGGGGTGAGGCTAACCCTAACGCTAACACTATCCTACGGCTGATGTTAACCCTAACCCTAACCCTAACACTATCCTAGGGCTGATGCTAACCCTAACGCTAACACTATCCTAGGCCTGATGCTAACCCTAACCCTAACCCTAACACTATCCTAGGGCTGATGCTAACCCTAACACTAACACTATCCTAGGGCTGATGCTAACCCTAACCCTAACCCTAACACTATCCTAGGGCTGATGCTAACCCTAACCCTAACACTATCCTAGGCCTGATGATAACCCTAACCGTAACCCTAACACTATCCTAGGGCTGATGCTAACCCTAACCCTAACTCTATCCTAGGGCTGATGCTAATCCTGTCCCTAACCCTAACACTCTCCTAGGGCTGAGGCTAACCCTAACCCTAACACTATCCTAGGGCTGATGCTAACCCTAACCCTAACACTATCCTAGGGCAGATGCTAACCCTAACGCTAACCCTAACACTATCCTTGAACTGATGCTAACCCTAACCCTAACCATAGCACTATCCTAGGCCTGTTGATAACCCTAACCCTAACCCTAACACTATCCTAGGGTTTATGTTAACCCTAACCCTAACACTATCCTAGGGCTGATGCTAAACCTAACCATAAACCTAACACTATCCTAGGGCTGATGGTAACCCTAACCCTAGCCCTAACACTATCCTAGGGCTGATGCTAACCCTAACCCTAACACTATCCTTGGCCTGATGCTAACCCTAACCCTAACACTATCCTAGGGCTGATGCTAACCCTAACCCTAACCCTAACACTATCCTAGTCCTGATGCTAACCCTATCCCTAACTCTAACACTCTCCTAGGGCTGAGGCTAACCCTAACCCTAACCCTAACACTATCCTAGGGAAGTTGCTAACCCTAACGCTAACCCTAACACTATCCTTGAACTGATGCTAACCCTAACCCTAACCATAACACTATCCTAGGCCTGTTGATAACCCTAACCCTAACCCTAACACTATCCTAGGGTTTATGTTAACCCTAACCCTAACACTATCCTAGGGCTGATGCTAAACCTAACCATAAACCTAACACTATCCTAGGGCTGACGGTAACCCTAACCCTAGCCCTAACACTATCCTTGGGCTGATGCTAACCCTAACCCTAACACTATCCTAGGCCTGATGCTAACCCTAACCCTAACACTATCCTAGGGCTGATGCTAACCCTAACCCTAACCCTAACACTATCCTAGCCCTGATGCTAACCCTATCCCTAACCCTAACACTCTCCTAGGGCTGAGGCTAACCCTAACCCTAACATTATCCTAGGGCTGATGCTAACCCTAACCCTAACCTAAACACTATCCTAGGGTTGATGCTAACCCTAACCCTAACACTATCCTAGGGCTGATGCTAACCCTAACCCTAACCCTAACACTATCCTGGGCCTGATGTTATCCTAACCCTAACCCTAACACTATCCTAGGGCTGATGCTAACCCTAACCCTAACACTATCCTTGGGCTGATGCTAACCCTAACCCTAACCCTAACACTATCCTAGGGCAGATGCTAACCCTAACCCTAACCCTAACACTATCCTAGGCCTGATGCTAACCGTAACACTAACACTATCCTAGGGCTGATGCTAACCCTAACCCTAACCCTAACATTATCCTACGGCTGATGCTAACCCTAACCCTAACTCTAACACTATCTTAGGGGTGAGGCTAACCCTAACGCTAACACTATCCTACGGCTGATGTTAACCCTAACCCTAACCCTAACACTATCCTAGGGCTGATGCTAACCCTAACGCTAACACTATCCTAGGCCTGATGCTAACCCTAACCCTAACCCTAACACTATCCTATGGCTGATGCTAACCCTAACACTAACACTATCCTAGGGCTGATGCTAACCCTAACCCTAACCCTAACACTATCCTAGGGCTGATGCTAACCCTAACCCTAACACTATCCTAGGCCTGATGATAACCCTAACCGTAACCCTAACACTATCCTAGGGCTGATGCTAACCCTAACCCTAACTCTATCCTAGGGCTGATGCTAATCCTGTCCCTAACCCTAACACTCTCCTAGGGCTGAGGCTAACCCTAACCCTAACACTATCCTAGGGCTGATGCTAACCCTAACCCTAACACTATCCTAGGGCAGATGCTATCCCTAACGCTAACCCTAACACTATCCTTGAACTGATGCTAACCCTAACCCTAACCATAGCACTATCCTAGGCCTGTTGATAACCCTAACCCTAAAGCTAACACTATCCTAGGGTTTATGTTAACCCTAACCCTAACACTATCCTAGGGCTGATGCTAAACCTAACCATAAACCTAACACTATCCTAGGGCTGATGGTAACCCTAACCCTAGCCCTAACACTATCCTAGGGCTGATGCTAACCCTAACCCTAACACTATCCTTGGCCTGATGCTAACCCTAACCCTAACACTATCCTAGGGCTGATGCTAACCCTAACCCTAACCCTAACACTATCCTAGTCCTGATGCTAACCCTATCCCTAACTCTAACACTCTCCTAGGGCTGAGGCTAACCCTAACCATAACACTATCCTAGGGCTGATGCTAACCCTAACCCTAACCTAAACACTATCCTAGGGTTGATGCTAACCCTAACCCTAAGGTTATCCTAGGGCTGATGCTAACCCTAACCCTAACCCTAACACTATCCTTGGGCTGATGCTAACCCTAACCCTAACACTATCCTGGGCCTGATGCTAACCCTAACCCTAACCCTAACACTATCCTAGGGCTGATGCTAACCCTAACCCTAACACTATCCTTGGGCTGATGCTAACCGTAACCCTAACCCTAACATTATCCTAGGGCAGATGCTAACCCTAACCCTAACCCTAACACTATCCTAGGCCTGATGCTAACCGTAACACTAACACTATCCTAGGGCTGATGCTAACCCTAACCCTAACCCTAACATTATCCTACGGCTGATGCTAACCCTAACCCTAACTCTAACACTATCTTAGGGGTGAGGCTAACCCTAACCCTAACACTATCCTACAGCTGATGTTAACCCTAACCCTAACCCTAACACTATCCTAGGGCTGATGCTAACCCTAACGCTAACACTATCCTAGGCCTGATGCTAACCCTAACCCTAACCCTAACACTATCCTAGGGCTGATGCTAACCCTAACCCTAACACTATCCTAGGGCTGATGCTAACCCTAACCCTAACCCTAACAATCTCCAAGGGCTCATGCTACCCCTAACCCTAACCCTAACACTATCCTAGGGCTGATGCTAACCCTAACCCTAACACTATCCTAGTGCTGATGCTAACCCTAACCCTAACACTATCCTTGGGCTGATGCTAACCCTAACCCTAACCCTAACACTATCCTAGGGCAGATGCTAACCGTAACGCTAACCCTAACACTATCCTTGAACTGATGCTAACCCTAACCCTAACCATAACACTATCCTAGGCCTGTTGATAACCCTAACCCTAACCCTAACACTATCCTAGGGTTTATGTTAACCCTAACCCTAACACTCTCCTAGGGCTGATGCTAAACCTAACCATAAACCTAACACTATCCTAGGGCTGATGGTAACCCTAACCCTAACCCTAACACTATCCTTGGGCTGATGCTAACCCTAACCCTAACCCTAACACTATCCTAGGGCTGATGCTAACCCTAACCCTAACCCTAACATTATCCTACGGCTGATGCTAACCCTAACCCTAACTCTAACACTATCTTAGGGGTGAGGCTAACCCTAACCCTAACACTATCCTACGGCTGATATTAACCCTACCCCTAACCCTAACACTATCCTAGGGCTGATGCTAACCCTAACGCTAACACTATCCTAGGCCTGATGCTAACCCTAACCCTAACCCTAACACTATCCTAGGGCTGATGCTAACCCTAACACTAACACTATCCTAGGGCTGATGCTAACCCTAACCCTAACCCTAACACTATCCTAGGGCTGATGCTAACCCTAACCCCAACACTATCCTAGGCCTGATGATAACCCTAACACTAACCCTAACACTATCCTAGGGCTGATGCTAACCCTACCCCTAACACTATCCTAGGGCTGATGCTAACCCTGTCCCTAACCCTAACACTCTCCTAGGGCTGAGGCTAACCCTAACCCTAACACTATCCTAGGGCAGATGCTAACCCTAACGCTAACCCTAACACTATCCTTGAACTGATGCTAACCCTAACCATAACCATAACACTATCCTAGGCCTGTTGATAAACCTAACCCTAACCCTAACACTATCCTAGGGTTTATGTTAACCCTAACCCTAACACTATCCTAGGGCTGATGCTAAGGCTAACCATAAACCTAACACTGTCCTAGGGCTGATGGTAACCCTAACCCTAGCCCTAACACTATCCTAGGGCTGATGCTAACCCTAACCCTAACACTATCCTAGGCCTGATGCTAACCCTAACCCTAACACTATCCTAGGGCTGATGCTAACCCTAACCCTAACCCTAACACTATCCTAGTCCTGATGCTAACCCTATCCCTAACCCTAACACTCTCCTAGGGCTGAGGCTAACCCTAACCATAACACTATCCTAGGGCTGATGCTAACCCTAACCCTAACCTAAACACTATCCTAGGGTTGATGCTAACCCTAACCCTAAGACTATCCTAGGGCTGATGCTAACCCTAACCCTAACCCTAACACTTTCCTTGGGCTGATGCTAACCCTAACCCTAACACTATCCTGGGCCTGATGGTAACCCTAACCCTAACCCTAACACTATCCTAGGGCTGATGCTAACCCTAACCCTAACACTATCCTTGGGCTGATGCTAACACTAACCCTAACCCTAACATTATCCTAGGGCACATGCTAACCCTAACCCTAACCCTAACACTATCCTAGGCCTGATGCTAACCGTAACACTAACACTATCCTAGGGCTGATGCTAACCCTAACCCTAACCCTAACATTATCCTACGGCTGATGCTAACCCTAACCCTAACTCTAACACTATCTTAGGGGTGAGGCTAACCCTAACCCTAACACTATCCTACGGCTGATGTTAACCCTAACCCTAACCCTAACACTATCCTAGGCCTGATGCTAACCCTAACCCTAACCCTAACACTATCCTAGGGCTGATGCTAACCCTAACCCTAACACGATCCTAGGGCTGATGCTAACCCTAACCCTAACCCTAACACTATCCTAGGGCTGATGCTAACCCTAACCCTAACACTATCCTAGGCCTGATGATAACCCTAACCCTAACCCTAACACTATCCTAGGGCTGATGCTAACCCTAACCCTAACACTATCCTAGGGCTGATGCTAACCCTAACCCTAACCCTAACACTATCCTAGGGCTGATGCTAACACTAACGCTAACCCTAACACTATCCTTGAAATGATGCTAACCCTAACCCTAACCCTAACACTATCCTAGGCCTGATGATAACCCTAACCCTAACACTATCCTAGGGTTTATGTTAACCCTAACCCTAACACTATCCTAGGGCTGAGGCTAACCCTAACACTAAACCTAACACTATCGAGGGCGGATGCTAACCCTAACCCTAACCCTAACACTATCCTAGGGCTGATGCTAACACTAACACTAACACTATGCTAGGGCTGATGCTAACCCTAACCCTAACCCTAACACTCTCCAAGGGCTGATGCTACCCCTAACCCTAACCCTAACACTATCCTAGGGCTGATGCTAACCCTAACCCTAACACTATCCTAGGGCTGATGCTAACCCTAACACTATATCTAGGGTTGATGCTAACCCTATCCCTAACACTATCCTAGGGCTGATGCTAACCCTAACCCTAACCCTAACACTATCCTTGGGCTGACGCTAACCCTAACCCTAACACTATCCTAGGGCTGATGCTAACCCTAACCCTAACCCTAACACTAACCTAGTTCTGATGCTAACCCTAACCCTAACACTATCCTAGGGCTGATGCTAACCCTAACCCTAACCCTAACACTATCCTAGGGCTGGTGCTAACCCTAACCCTAACACTATCCTAGGGCTGATGCTAACCCTAACCCTAACCCTAACACTATCCTAGGGCTGATGCTATCCCTAACCCTAACACTATCCTAGGACTGATGCTAACCCTAACCCTAACTCTAACACTATCCTAGGGCTGATGCTAACCCTAACCCTAACACTATCCTAGGGCTCATGCTACCCCTAACACTAACCCTAACACTATCCTAGGGCTGATGCTAACCCTAACCCTAACCCTAACATTATCTCAGGGCTGATGCAAACCCTAACCCTAACACTATCCTAGGGCTGATGCTAACCCTAACCCTAACCCTAACACTATCCTAGGGCTGATGCTAACCCTAACCCTAACCCTAACACTATCCTAGGGCTGATGCTAACCCTAACCCTAACACTATCCTAGGCCTGATGCTAACCCTAACCCTAACCCTAACCCTAACCCTAATACTATCCTAGGGCTGATGCTAACCCTAACCCTAACCCTAACACTATCCTTGGGCTGATGCTAACCCTAACACTAACACTATCCTAGGGCTGATGCTAACCCTAACCCTACCCGTAACACTATCCTAGGGCTGATGCTAACCCTAACCCTAACCCTAACACTATCCTAGGGCTGATGCTAACCCTAACCCTAACACTATCCTTGGGCTGATGCTAACCCTAACCCTAACCCTAACACTATCCTAGGGCAGATGCTAACCCTAACCCTAACCCTAACACTATCCTAGGCCTGATGCTAACCGTAACACTAACACTATCCTCGGGCTGATGCTAACCCTAACCCTAACCCTAACATTATCCTACGGCTGATGCTAACCCTAACCCTAACTCTAACACTATCTTAGGGGTGAGGCTAACCCTAACCCTACCACTATCCTACGGCTGATATTAACCCTAACCCTAACCCTAACACTATCCTTGGGCTGATGCTAACCCTAACCCTAACACTATCCTAGGCCTGATGCTAACCCTAACCCTAACCCTAACACTATCCTAGGGCTGATGCTAACCCTACCCCTAACACTATCCTAGGGCTGATGCTAACCCTAACCCTAACCCTAACACTATCCTAGGGCTGATGCTAACCCTAACCCTAACACTATCCTAGGCCTGATGATAACCCTAACCCTAATCCTAACACTATCCTAGGGCTGATGCTAACCCTAACCCTAACACTATCCTAGGGCTGATGCTAACCCTAACCCTAACCCTAACACTATTCTAGGGCTGATGCTAACAATAACGCTAACTCTAACACTATCCTTGAACTGATGCTAACCCTAACCCTAACCCTAACACTATCCTAGGCCTGATGATAACCCTAACCCTAACCCTAACACTATCCTAGGGTTTATGTTAACCCTAACCCTAACACTATCCTAGGGCTGAGGGTAACCCTAACCCTAACCTAACACTATCCTAGGGCGGATGCTAACCCTAACCCTAACCCTAACACTATCCTAGGGCTGATGGTAACCCTAACCCTAGCCCTAACACTATCCTAGGGCTGATGCTAACCCTAACCCTAACACTATCCTAGGCCTGATGCTAACCCTAACCCTAACACTATCCTAGGGCTGATGCTAACCCTAACCCTAACCCTAACACTATCCTAGGCCTGATGCTAACCCTATCCCTAACCCTAACACTCTCCTAGGGCTGAGGCTAACCCTAACCATAACACTATACTAGGGTTCATGCTAACCCTAACCCTAACACTATCCTTGGGCTGATGCTAACCCTAACCCTAACACTATCCTGGGCCTGATGCTAACCCTAACCCTAACCCTAACACTATCCTAGGGCTGATGCTAACCCTAACCCTAACACTATCCTGGGCCTGATGCTAACCCTAACCCTAACCCTAACACTATCCTAGGGCTGATGCTAACCCTAACCCTACCCGTAACACTATCCTAGGGCTGATGCTAACCCTAACCCTAACCCTAACATTATCCTACGGCTGATGCTAACCCTAACCCTAACTCTAACACTATCTTAGGGGTGAGGCTAACCCTAACCCTACCACTATCCTACGGCTGAAATTAACCCTAACCCTAACCCTAACACTATCCTTGGGCTGATGCTAACCCTAACCCTAACACTATCCTAGGCCTGATGCTAACCCTAACCCTAACCCTAACACTATCCTAGGGCTGATGCTAACCCTACCCCTAACACTATCCTAGGGCTGATGCTAACCCTAACCCTAACCCTAACACTATCCTAGGGCTGATGCTAACCCTAACCCTAACACTATCCTAGGCCTGATGATAACCCTAACCCTAATCCTAACACTATCCTAGGGCTGATGCTAACCCTAACCCTAACACTATCCTAGGGCTGATGCTAACCCTAACCCTAACCCTAACACTATTCTAGGGCTGATGCTAACAATAACGCTAACCCTAACACTATCCTTGAACTGATGCTAACCCTAACCCTAACCCTAACACTATCCTAGGCCTGATGATAACCCTAACCCTAACCCTAACACTATCCTAGGGTTTATGTTAACCCTAACCCTAACACTATCCTAGGGCTGAGGGTAACCCTAACCCTAACCTAACACTATCCTAGGGCGGATGCTAACCCTAACCCTAACCCTAACACTATCCTAGGGCTGATGGTAACCCTAACCCTAGCCCTAACACTATCCTAGGGCTGATGCTAACCCTAACCCTAACACTATCCTAGGCCTGATGCTAACCCTAACCCTAACACTATCCTAGGGCTGATGCTAACCCTAACCCTAACCCTAACACTATCCTAGGCCTGATGCTAACCCTATCCCTAACCCTAACACTCTCCTAGGGCTGAGGCTAACCCTAACCATAACACTATACTAGGGTTCATGCTAACCCTAACCCTAACACTATCCTTGGGCTGATGCTAACCCTAACCCTAACACTATCCTGGGCCTGATGCTAACCCTAACCCTAACCCTAACACTATCCTAGGGCTGATGCTAACCCTAACCCTAACACTATCCTGGGCCTGATGCTAACCCTAACCCTAACCCTAACACTATCCTAGGGCTGATGCTAACCCTAACCCTAACCCTAACACTATCCTAGGCCTGATGCTAACCGTAACACTAACACTATCCTAGGGCTGATGCTAACCCTAACCCTACCTCTAACACTATCTTAGGGGTGAGGCTAACCTTAACCCTAACACTATCCTACGGCTGATGTTAACCCTAACCCTAACCCTAACACTATCCTAGGGCTGATGCTAACCCTAATCCTAACACTATCCTAGGCCTGCTGCTAACCCTAACCCTAACCCTAACACTTTCCTAGGGCTGATGCTAACCCTAACCCTAACACTATCCTAGGGCTGATGCTAACCCTAACCCTAACCCTAACACTATCCTAGGGCTGATGCTAACCCTAACCCTAACACTATCCTAGGCCTGATGATAACCCTAACCCTAATCCTAACACTATCCTAGGGCTGATGCTAACCCTAACTCTAACACTATCCTAGGGCTGATGCTAAACCTAACCCTAACCCTAACACTATCCTAGGGCTGATGCTAACACTAACGCTAACCCTAACACTATACTTGAACTGATGCTAACCCTAACCCTAACGCTAACACTATCCTAGGCCTGATGATAACCCTAACCCTAACCCTAACACTATCCTAGGGTTTATGTTAACCCTAACCCTAACACTATCCTAGGGCTGAGGGTAACCCTAACACTAAACCTACCACTATCCTAGGGCGGATGCTAACCCTAACCCTAACCCTAACCCTAACACTATCCTAGGGCTGATGGTAACCCTAACCCTAGCCCTAACACTATCCTAGGGCTGATGCTAACCCTAACCCTAACACTATCCTAGACCTGATGCTAACCCTAACCCTAACACTATCCTAGGGCTGATGCTAACCCTAACCCTAACCCTAACACTATCCTAGGCCTGATGCTAACCCTATCCCTAACCCGAACACTCTCCTAGGGCTGAGGCTAACCCTAACCATAACACTATCCTAGGGTTCATGCTAACCCTAACCCTAACACTATCCTTGGGCTGATGCTAACCCTAACCCTAACACTATCCTGGGCCTGATGCTAACCCTAACCCTAACCCTAACACTATCCTAGGGCTGATGCTAACCCTAACCCTAACACTATCCTTGGGCTGATGCTAAACCTAACCCTAACCCTAACACTATCCTAGGGCAGATGCTAACCCTAACCCTAACCCTAACACTATCCTAGGCCTGATGCTAACCGTAACACTAACACTATCCTAAGGCTGATGCTAACCCTAACCCTAACCCTAACATTATCCTACGGCTGATGCTAACCCTAACCCTAACCCTAACACTATCCTAGGGCTGATGCTAACCCTAACCCTAACACTATCCTTGGGCTGATGCTAAACCTAACCCTAACCCTAACACTATCCTAGGCCTGATGCTAACCCTAACCCTAACCCTAACACTATCCTAGGGCTGATGCTAACCCTAACCCTAACACTATCCTAGGGCTGATGCTAACCCTAACCCTAACCCTAACACTATCCTAGGGCTGATGCTAACCCTAACCCTAACACTATCCTAGGCCTGATCATAACCCTAACCCTAACCCTAACACTATCCTAGGGCTGATGCTAACCCTAACCCTAACAATATCCTAGGGCTGATGCTAACCCTAACCCTAACCCTAACGCTATACTAGGGCTGATGCTATCCCTAACCCTAACACTATCCTAGGGCTGATGCTAACCCTAACCCTAACCCTAACACTATCCTAGGGCTGATGCTAACCCTAACCCTAACACTATCCTAGGGCTCATGCTAACCATAACCCTAACCCTAACACTATCCTAGGGCTGATGCTAATCCTAACCCTAACACTATCCTAGGGCTGATGCTAACCCTAACCCTAACCCTAACATTATCCCAGGGCTGATGCAAACCTTAACCCTAACACTATCCTAGGGCTGATGCTATCCCTAACCCTAACCCTAACACTATCCTAGGGCTGATGCTAACCCTAACCCTAACCCTGACACTATCCTAGGGCTGATGCTAACCATAACACTAACACTATCCTAGGGCTGATGCTAACCCTAACCCTAACACTATCCTAGGGCTGATGCTAACCCTAACCCTAACCCTAACACTCTCCAAGGGCTGATGCTAACCCTAACCCTAACCCTAACACTATCCTAGGGCTGATGCTAACCCTAACCCTAACCCTAACACTATCCTAAGTCTGATGCTAACCCTAGCACTCACACTATCCTAGGCCTGATGATAACCCTAACCCTAACCTTAACACTATCCTAGGGCTGATGCTAACCCTAACCCTAACCCTAACACTATCCTTGGGCTGATGCTAACCCTAACCCTAACACTATCCTGGGCCTGATGCTAACCCTAACCCTAACCCTAACACTGTCCTAGGGCTGATGCTAACCCTAACCCTAACACTATCCTTGGGCTGATGCTAACCCTAACCCTAACACTAACACTATCCTAGGGCAGATGCTAACCCTAACCCTAACCCTAACACTATCCTAGGCCTGATGCTAACCGTAACACTAACACTATCCTGGGGCTGATGCTAACCCTAACCCTAACCCTAACATTATCCTAGGGCTGATGCTAACCCTAACCCTAACACTATCCTAGGCCTGATGCTAACCCTAACCCTAACCCTAACACTATCCTAGGGCTGATGCTAACCCTAACCCTAACACTATCCTAGGGCTGATCCTAACCCTAACCCTAACCCTAACACTATCCTAGGGCTGATGCTAACCCTAACCCTAACACTATCCAAGGCCTGATGATAACCCTAACCCTAACCCTAACACTATCCTAGGGCTGATGCTAACCCTAACCCTAACACTATCCTAGGCCTGATGCTAACCCTATCCCTAACCCTAACACTCTCCTAGGGCTGAGGCTAACCCTAACCATAACACTATCCTAGGGTTCATGCTAACCCTAACCCTAACACTATCCTTGGGCTGATGCTAACCCTAACCCTAACACTATCCTGGGCCTGATGCTAACCCTAACCCTAACCCTAACACTATCCTAGGGCTGATGCTAACCCTAACCCTAACACTATCCTGGGCCTGATGCTAACCCTAACCCTAACCCTAACACTATCCTAGGGCTGATGCTAACCCTAACCCTAACCCTAACACTATCCTAGGCCTGATGCTAACCGTAACACTAACACTATCCTAGGGCTGATGCTAACCCTAACCCTAACTCTAACACTATCTTAGGGGTGAGGCTAACCTTAACCCTAACACTATCCTACGGCTGATGTTAACCCTAAGCCTAACCCTAACACTATCCTAGGGCTGATGCTAACCCTAATCCTAACACTATCCTAGGCCTGCTGCTAACCCTAACCCTAACCCTAACACTTTCCTAGGGCTGATGCTAACCCTAACCCTAACACTATCCTAGGGCTGATGCTAACCCTAACCCTAACCCTAACACTATCCTAGGGCTGATGCTAACCCTAACCCTAACACTATCCTAGGCCTGATGATAACCCTAACCCTAATCCTAACACTATCCTAGGGCTGATGCTAACCCTAACTCTAACACTATCCTAGGGCTGATGCTAACCCTAACCCTAACCCTAACACTATCCTAGGGCTGATGCTAACACTAACGCTAACCCTAACACTATCCTTGAACTGATGCTAACCCTAACCCTAACGCGAACACTATCCTAGGCCTGATGATAACCCTAACCCTAACCCTAACACTATCCTAGGGTTTATGTTAACCCTAACCCTAACACTATCCTAGGGCTGAGGGTAACCCTAACACTAAACCTAACACTATCCTAGGGCGGATGCTAACCCTAACCCTAACCCTAACCCTAACACTATCCTAGGGCTGATGGTAACCCTAACCCTAGCCCTAACACTATCCTAGGGCTGATGCTAACCCTAACCCTAACACTATCCTAGACCTGATGCTAACCCTAACCCTAACACTATCCTAGGGCTGATCCTAACCCTAACCCTAACCCTAACACTATCCTAGGCCTGATGCTAACCCTATCCCTAACCCGAACACTCTCCTAGGGCTGAGGCTAACCCTAACCATAACACTATCCTAGGGTTCATGCTAACCCTAACCCTAACACTATCCTTGGGCTGATGCTAACCCTAACCCTAACACTATCCTGGGCCTGATGCTAACCCTAACCCTAACCCTAACACTATCCTAGGGCTGATGCTAACCCTAACCCTAACGCTATCCTTGGGCTGATGCTAAACCTAACCCTAACCCTAACACTGTCCTAGGGCAGATGCTAACCCTAACCCTAACCCTAACACTATCCTAGGCCTGATGCTAACCGTAACACTAACACTATCCTAAGGCTGATGCTAACCCTAACCCTAACCCTAACATTATCCTACGGCTGATGCTAACCCTAACCCTAACCCTAACACTATCCTAGGGCTGATGCTAACCCTAACCCTAACACTATCCTTGGGCTGATGCTAAACCTAACCCTAACCCTAACACTATCCTAGGCCTGATGCTAACCCTAACCCTAACCCTAACACTATCTTAGGGCTGATGCTAACCCTAACCCTAACACTATCCTAGGGCTGATGCTAACCCTAACCCTAACCCTAACACTATCCTAGGGCTGATGCTAACCCTAACCCTAACACTATCCTAGGCCTGATCATAACCCTAACCCTAACCCTAACACTATCCTAGGGCTGATGCTAACCCTAACCCTAACCCTAACACTATCCTAGGCCTGATGCTAACCCTATCCCTAACCCGAACACTCTCCTAGGGCTGAGGCTAACCCTAACCATAACACTATCCTAGGGTTCATGCTAACCCTAACCCTAACACTATCCTTGGGCTGATGCTAACCCTAACCCTAACACTATCCTGGGCCTGATGCTAACCCTAACCCTAACCCTAACACTATCCTAGGGCTGATGCTAACCCTAACCCTAACGCTATCCTTGGGCTGATGCTAAACCTAACCCTAACCCTAACACTATCCTAGGGCAGATGCTAACCCTAACCCTAACCCTAACACTATCCTAGGCCTGATGCTAACCGTAACACTAACACTATCCTAAGGCTGATGCTAACCCTAACCCTAACCCTAACATTATCCTACGGCTGATGCTAACCCTAACCCTAACCCTAACACTATCCTAGGGCTGATGCTAACCCTAACCCTAACACTATCCTTGGGCTGATGCTAAACCTAACCCTAACCCTAACACTATCCTAGGCCTGATGCTAACCCTAACCCTAACCCTAACACTATCTTAGGGCTGATGCTGACCCTAACCCTAACACTATCCTAGGGCTGATGCTAACCCTAACCCTAACCCTAACACTATCCTAGGGCTGATGCTAACCCTAACCCTAACACTATCCTAGGCCTGATCATAACCCTAACCCTAACCCTAACACTATCCTAGGGCTGATGCTAACCCTAACCCTAACAATATCCTAGGGCTGATGCTAACCCTAACCCTAACCCTAACGCTATCCTAGGGCTGATGCTATCCCTAACCCTAACACTATCCTAGGGCTTATGCTAACCCTAACCCTAACCCTAACACTATCCTAGGGCTGATGCTAACCCTAACCCTAACACTATCCTAGGGCTCATGCTAACCCTAACCCTAACCCTAACACTATCCTAGGGCTGATGCTAATCCTAACCCTAACACTATCCTAGGGCTGATGCTAACCCTAACCCTAACCCTAACATTATCCCAGGGCTGATGCAAACCTTAACCGTAACACTATCCTAGGGCTGATGCTATCCCTAACCCTAACCCTAACACTATCCTAGGGCTGATGCTAACCCTAACCCTAACACTATCCTAGGGCTGATGCTAACCCTTACCCTAACCCTAACACTCTCCAAGGGCTGATGCTAACCCTAACCCTAACCCTAACACTATCCTAGGGCTGATGCTAACCCTAACCCTAACCCTAACACTATCCTAAGTCTGATGCTAACCCTAGCACTCACACTATCCTAGGCCTGATGATAACCCTAACCCTAACCTTAACACTATCCTAGGGCTGATGCTAACCCTAACCCTAACCCTAACACTATCCTTGGGCTGATGCTAACCCTAACCCTAACACTATCCTGGGCCTGATGCTAACCCTAACCCTAACACTAACACTGTCCTAGGGCTGATGCTAACCCTAACCCTAACACTATCCTTGGGCTGATGCTAACCCTAACCCTAACACTAACACTATCCTAGGGCAGATGCTAACCCTAACCCTAACCCTAACACTATCCTAGGCCTGATGCTAACCGTAACACTAACACTATCCTGGGGCTGATGCTAACCCTAACCCTAACCCTAACATTATCCTAGGGCTGATGCTAACCCTAACCCTAACACTATCCTAGGGCTGATGCTAACCCTAACCCTAACACTATCCTGGGCCTGATGCTAACCCTAACCCTAACTCTAACACTATCTTAGGGGTGAGGCTAACCCTAACCCTAACACTATCCTACGGCTGATGTTAACCCTAACCCTAACACTAACACTATCCTAGGGCTGATGCTAACCCTAACCCTAACACTATCCTAGGCCTGATGCTAACCCTAACCCTAACCCTAACACTATCCTAGGGCTGATGCTAACCCTAACCCTAACACTATCCTAGGGCTGATCCTAACCCTAACCCTAACCCTAACACTATCCTAGGGCTGATGCTAACCCTAACCCTAACACTATCCAAGGCCTGATGATAACCCTAACCCTAACCCTAACACTATCCTAGGGCTGATGCCAACCCTAACCCTAACACTATCCTAGGGCTGATGCTAACCCTAACCCTAACCCTAACACTATCCTAGGGCTGATGCTAACACTAACGCTAACCCTAACACTATCCTTGAACTGATGCTAACCCTAACCCTAACCCTAACACTATCCTAGGCCTGATGATAACCCTAACCCTAACCCTAACACTATCCTAGGGTTTATGTTAACCCTAACCCTAACACTATCCTAGGGCTCAGGCTAACCCTAACACTAAACCTAACACTATCCTAGGGCGGATGCTAACCCAAACCCTAACCCTAACACTATCCTAGGGCTGATGCTAACCCTAACACTAACACTATGCTAGGGTAGATGCTAACCCTAACCCTAACCCTAACCCTCTCCAAGGGCTGATGCTACCCCTAACCCTAACCCTAACACTATCCTAGGGCTGATGCTAACCCTAACCCTAACACTATCCTAGGGCTGATGCTAACCCTAACCCTAACCCTAACACTATATCTAGGGTTGATGCTAACCCTATCCCTAACACTATCCTAGGGCTGATGCTAACCCTAACCCTAACCCTAACACTATCCTAGGGCTGAGGCTAACCCTAACCCTAACACTATCCTAGGGCTGATGCTAACCCTAACACTAACCCTAACACTAACCTAGTTCTGATGCTAACCCTAACCCTAACACTATCCTAGGGCTGATGCTAACCCTAACCCTAACCCTAACACTATCCTAGGGCTGGTCTAACCCTAACCCTAACACTATCCTAGGGCTGATCCTAACCCTAACCCTAACCCTAACACTATCCTAGAGCTGATGCTAACCCTAACCCTAACACTATCCTAGGCCTGATGATAACCCTAACCCTAACCCTGACACTATCCTAGGGCTCATGCTAACCCTAACCCTAACACTATCCTAGGGCTGATGCTAACCCTAACCCTAACCCTAACACTATCCTAGGGCTGATGCTAACCCTGTCCCTAACCCTAACACTCTCCTAGTGCTGAGGCTAACCCTAAGCCTAACACTATCCTAGGGCTGATGCTAACCCTAACCCTAACACTATCCTTGGGCTGATGCTAACCCTAACCCTAACCCTAACACTATCCTAGGGCAGATGCTAACCCTAACGCTAACCCTAACACTATCCTTGAACTGATGCTAACCCTAACCCTAACCATAACACTATCCTAGGCCTGTTGATAACCCTAACCCTAACCCTAACATTATCCTAGGGTTTATGTTAACCCTAACCCTTACACTATCCTAGGGCTGATGCTAAACCTAACCATAAACCTAACACTATCCTAGGGCTGATGGTAACCCTAACCCTAGCCCTAACACTATCCTAGGGCTGATGCTAACCCTAACCCTAACAGTATCCTAGACCTGATGCTAACCCTAACCCTAACACTATCCTAGGGCTGATGCTAACCCTAACCCTAACCCTAACACTATCCTAGGCCTGATGCTAACCCAATTCCTAACCCTAACACTCTCCTAGGGCTGAGGCTAACCCTAACCATAACACTATCCTAGGGCTGATGCTAACCCTAACCCTAACCTAAACACTATCCTAGGGCTGATGCTAACCCTAACCCTAACCCTAACACTATCCTTGGGCTGATGCTAACCCTAACCCTAACACTATCCTGGGCCTGATGCTAACCCTAACCCTAACCCTAACACTATCCTAGGGCTGATGCTAACCCTAACCCTAACACTATCCTTAGGCTGATGCTAACCCTAACCCTAACCCTAACACTATCCTAGGGCAGATGCTAACCCTAACCCTAACCCTAACACTATCCTAGGCCTGATGCTAACCGTAACACTAACACTATCCTGGGGCTGATGCTAACCCTAACCCTAACCCTAACATTATCCTAGGGCTGATGCTAACCCTAACCCTAACTCTAACACTATCTTAGGGGTGAGGCTAACCCTAACCCTAACACTATCCTACGGCTGATGTTAACCCTAACCCTAACCCTAACACTATCCTAGGGCTGATGCTAACCCTAACCCTAACACTATCCTAGGCCTGATGCTAACCCTAACCCTAACCCTAACACTATCCTAGGGCTGATGCTAACCCTAACCCTAACACTATCCTAGGGCTGATGCTAACCCTAACCCTAACCCTAACACTATCCTAGGGCTGATGCTAACCCTAACCCTAACACTATCCTAGGGCTGATGCTAACCCTAACCCTAACACTAACACTAACCTAGTTCTGATGCTAACCCTAACCCTAACACTATCCTAGGGCTGATGCTAACCCTAACCCTAACCCTAACACTATCCTAGGGCTGGTGCTAACCCTAACACTAACACTATCCTAGGGCTGATGCTAACCCTAACCCTAACCCTAACACTATATCTAGGGTTGATGCTAACCCTATCCCTAACACTATCCTAGGGCTGATGCTAACCCTAACCCTAACCCTAACACTATCCTAGGGCTGATGCTAACCCTAACCCTAACACTATCCTAGGGCTGATGCTAACCCTAACCCTAACCCTAACACTAACCTAGTTCTGATGCTAACCCTAACCCTAACACTATCCTAGGGCTGATGCTAACCCTAACCCTAACCCTAACACTATCCTAGGGCTGGTGCTAAACCTAACCGTAACACTATCCTAGGGCTGATGCTAACCCTAACCCTAACCCTAACGCTATCCTAGGGCTGATGCTATCCCTAACCCTAACACTATCCTAGGGCTGATGCTAACCCTAACCCTAACCCTAACACTATCCTAGGGCTGATGCTAACCCTAACCCTAACACTATCCTAGGGCTCATGCTAACCCTAACCCTAACCCTAACACTATCCTAGGGCTGATGCTAATCCTAACCCTAACACTATCCTAGGGCTGATGCTAACCCTAACCCTAACCCTAACATTATCCCAGGGCTGATGCAAACCCTAACCCTAACACTATCCTAGGGCTGATGCTAACCCTAACCCTAACCCTAACACTATCCTAGGGCTGATGCTAACCCTAACCCTAACCCTGACACTATCCTAGGGCTGATGCTAACCATAACACTAACACTATCCTAGGGCTGATGCTAACCCTAACACTAACACTATCCTAGGGCTGATGCTAACCCTAACCCTAACCCTAACACTCTCCAAGGGCTGATGCTAACCCTAACCCTAACCCTAACACTATCCTAGGGCTGATGCTAACCCTAACCCTAACCCTAACACTATCCTAGGGCTGATGCTAACCCTAACACTAACACTATCCTAGGGCGGATGCTAACCCTAACCCTAACCCTAACACTCTCCAAGGCCTGATGCTAACCCTAACCATAACCCTAACACTATCCTAGGGCTGATGCTAACCCTAACCCTAACACTATCCTAGGGCTGATGCTAACCCTAACCCTAACACTATCCTAGGCCTGATAATAACCCTAACCCTAACCCTAACACTATCCTAGGGCTGATGCTAACCCTAACCCTAACACTATCCTAGGGCTGATGCTAACCCTAACCCTAACCCTAACACTATCCTAGGGCTGATGCTAACCCTAGCACTCACACTATCCTAGGCCTGATGATAACCCTAACCCTAACCTTAACACTATCCTAGGGCTGATGCTAACCCTAACCCTAACCCTAACACTATCCTAGAGCTGATGCTAACCCTAACCCTAACACTATCCTAGCCCTGATGATAACCCTAACCCTAACCCTGACACTATCCTAGCCCTGATGATAACCCTAACCCAAACCCTGACACTATCCTAGGGCTCATGCTAACCCTAACCCTAACACTATCCTAGGGCTGATGCTAACCCTGTCCCTAACCCTAACACTCTCCTAGGGCTGAGGCTAACCCTAACCCTAACACTATACTAGGGCTGATGCTAACCCTAACCCTAACACTATCCTTGGGCTGATGCTAACCATAACCCTAACCCTAACACTATCCTAGGGCAGATGCTAACCCTAACGCTAACCCTAACTCTATCCTTGAACTGATGCTAACCCTAACCCTAACCATATCACTATCCTAGGCCTGTTGATAACCCTAACACTAACCCTAACACTATCCTAGGTTTTATGTTAACCCTAACCCTAACACTATCCTAGGGCTGATGCTAACCCTAACACTAACACTATGCTAGGGCTGATGCTAACCCTAACCATAACCCTAACACTCTCCAAGGGCTGATGCTACCCCTAACCCTAACCCTAACACTATCCTAGGGCTGATGCTAACCCTAACCCTAACACTATCCTAGGGCTGATGCTAACCCTAACCCTAACCCTAACACTATATCTAGGGTTGATGCTAACCCTATCCCTAACACTATCCTAGGGCTGATGCTAACCCTAACCCTAACCTTAACACTATCCTAGGGCTGATGCTAACCCTAACCCTAACACTATCCTAGGGCTGATGCTAACCCTAACACTAACCCTAACACTAACCTAGTTCTGATGCTAACCCTAACCCTAACACTATCCTAGGGCTGATGCTAACCCTAACCCTAACCCTAACACTATCCTAGGGCTGGTGCTAACCCTAACCCTAACACTATCCTAGGGCTGATGCTAACCCTAACCCTAACCCTAACACTATCCTAGAGCTGATGCTAACCCTAACCCTAACACTATCCTAGGCCTGATGATAACCCTAACCCTAACCCTGACACTATCCTAGGGCTCATGCTAACCCTAACCCTAACACTATCCTAGGGCTGATGCTAACCCTAACCCTAACCCTAACACTATCCTAGGGCTGATGCTAACCCTGTCCCTAACCCTAACACTCTCCTAGGGCTGAGGCTAACCCTAAGCCTAACACTATCCTAGGGCTGATGCTAACCCTAACCCTAACACTATCCTTGGGCTGATGCTAACCCTAACCCTAACTCTAACACTATCCTAGGGCAGATGCTAAACCTAACGCTAACCCGAACACTATCCTTGAACTGATGCTAACCCTAACTCTAACCATAACACTATCCTAGGCCTGTTGATAACCCTAACCCTAACCCTAACATTATCCTAGGGTTTATGTTAACCCTAACCCTTACACTATCCTAGGGCTGATGCTAAACCTAACCATAAACCTAACACTATCCTAGGGCTGATGGTAACCCTAACCCTAGCCCTAACACTATCCTAGGGCTGATGCTAACCCTAACCCTAACACTATCCTAGGCCTGATGCTAACCCTAACCCTAACACTATCCTAGGGCTGATGCTAACCCTAACCCTAACCCTAACACTATCCTAGGCCTGATGCTAACCCTATCCCTAACCCTAACACTCTCCTAGGGCTGAGGCTAACCCTAACCATAACACTATCCTAGGGCTGATGCTAACCCTAACCCTAACCTAAACACTATCCTAGGGTTGATGGTAACCCTAACCCTAACACTATCCTAGGGCTGATGCTAACCCTAACCCTAACCCTAACACTATCCTTGGGCTGATGCTAACCCTAACCCTAACACTATCCTGGGCCTGATGCTAACCCTAACACTAACCCTAACACTATCCTAGGGCTGATGCTAACCCTAACCCTAACACTATCCTTAGGCTGATGCTAACCCTAACCCTAACCCTAACACTATCCTAGGGCAGATGCTAACCCTAACCCTAACCCCATCACTATCCTAGGCCTGATGCTAACCGTAACACTAACACTATCCTGGGGCTGATGCTAACCCTAACCCTAACCCTAACATTATCCTACGGCTGATGCTAACCCTAACCCTAACTCTAACACTATCTTAGGGGTGAGGCTAACCCTAACCCTAACACTATCCTACGGCTGATGTTAACCCTAACCCTAACCCTAACACTATCCTAGGGCTGATGCTAACCCTAACCCTAACACTATCCTAGGCCTGATGCTAACCCTAACCCTAACCCTAACACTATCCTAGGGCTGATGCTAACCCTAACACTAACACTATCCTAGGGCTGATGCTAACCCTAACCCTAACCCTAACACTATCCTAGGGCTGATGCTAACCCTAACCCTAACACTATCCTAGGCCTGATGATAACCCTAACCCTAACCCTGACACTATCCTAGGGCTCATGCTAACCCTAACCCTAACACTATCCTAGGGCTGATGCTAACCCTAACCCTAACCCTAACACTATCCTAGGGCTGATGCTAACCCTGTCCCTAACCCTAACACTCTCCTAGGGCTGAGGCTAACCCTAAGCCTAACACTATCCTAGGGCTGATGCTAACCCTAACCCTAACACTATCCTTGGGCTGATGCTAACCCTAACCCTAACTCTAACACTATCCTAGGGCAGATGCTAAACCTAACGCTAACCCGAACACTATCCTTTAACTGATGCTAACCCTAACTCTAACCATAACACTATCCTAGGCCTGTTGATAACCCTAACCCTAACCCTAACATTATCCTAGGGTTTATGTTAACCCTAACAATTACACTATCCTAGGGCTGATGCTAAACCTAACCATAAACCTAACACTATCCTAGGGCTGATGGTAACCCTAACCCTAGCCCTAACACTATCCTAGGGCTGATGCTAACCCTAACCCTAACACTATCCTAGGCCTGATGCTAACCCTAACCCTAACACTATCCTAGGGCTGATGCTAACCCTAACCCTAACCCTAACACTATCCTAGGCCTGATGCTAACCCTATCCCTAACCCTAACACTCTCCTAGGGCTGAGGCTAACCCTAACCATAACACTATCCTAGGGCTGATGCTAACCCTAACCCTAACCTAAACACTATCCTTGGGCTGATGCTAACCCTAACCCTAACACTATCCTGGGCCTGATGCTAACCCTAACACTAACCCTAACACTATCCTAGGGCTGATGCTAACCCTAACCCTAACACTATCCTTAGGCTGATGCTAACCCTAACCCTAACACTAACACTATCCTAGGGCAGATGCTAACCCTAACCCTAACCCTAACACTATCCTAGGCCTGATGCTAACCGTAACACTAACACTATCCTGGTGCTGATGCTAACCCTAACCCTAACCCTAACATTATCCTACGGCTGATGCTAACCCTAACCCTAACTCTAACACTATCTTAGGGGTGAGGCTAACCCTAACCCTAACACTATCCTACGGCTGATGTTAACCCTAACCCTAACCCTAACACTATCCTAGGGCTGATGCTAACCCTAACCCTAACACTATCCTAGGCCTGATGCTAACCCTAACCCTAACCCTAACACTATCCTAGGGCTGATGCTAACCCTAACCCTAACACTATCCTAGGGCTGATGCTAACCCTAACCCTAACCCTAACACTATCCTAGGGCTGATGCTAACACTAACGCTAACCCTAACACTATCCTTGAAATGATGCTAACCCTAACCCTAACCCTAACACTATCCTAGGCCTGATGATAACCCTAACCCTAACACTATCCTAGGGTTTATGTTAACCCTAACCCTAACACTATCCTAGGGCTGAGGCTAAACCTAACACTAAACCTAACACTATCCTAGGGCGGATGCTCACCCTAACCCTAACCCTAACACTATCCTAGGGCTGATGCTAACCCTAACACTAACACTATGCTAGAGCTGATGCTAACCCTAACCCTAACCCTAACACTCTCCAAGGGCTGATGCTACCCCTAACCCTAACCCTAACACTATCCTAGGGCTGATGCTAACCCCAACCCTAACACTATCCTAGGGCTGATGCTAACCCTAACCCTAACCCTAACACTATATCTAGGGTTGATGCTAACCCTATCCCTAACACTATCCTAGGGCTGATGCTAACCCTAACCCTAACCCTAACACTATCCTTGGGCTGACGCTAACCCTAACCCTAACACTATCCTAGGGCTGATGCTAACCCTAACCCTAACCCTAACACTATCCTAGGGCTGATGCTATCCCTAACCCTAACACTATCCTAGGACTGATGCTAACCCTAACCCTAACTCTAACACTATCCTAGGGCTGATGGTAACCCTAACCCTAACACTATCCTAGGGCTCATGCTACCCCTAACCCTAACCCTAACACTATCCTAGGGCTGATGCTAACCCTAACCCTAACACTATCCTAGGGCTGATGCTAACCCTAACCCTAACCCTAACATTATCCCAGGGCTGATGCAAACCCTAACCCTAACACTATCCTAGGGCTGATGCTAACCCTGACCCTAACCCTAACACTATCCTAGGGCTGATGCTAACCCTAACCCTAACCCTAACACTATCCTAGGGCTGATGCTAACCCTAACCCTAACACTATCCTAGGCCTGATGCTAACCCTAACCCTAACCCTAACCCTAACCCTAATACTATCCTAGGGCTGATGCTAACCCTAACCCTAACCCTAACACTATCCTTGGGCTGATGCTAACCCTAACACTAACACTATCCTAGGGCTGATGCTAACCCTAACCCTACCCCTAACACTATCCTAGGGCTGATGCTAACCCTAACCCTAACGCTAACACTATCCTAGGGCTGAGGCTAACCCTAACCCTAACACTATCCTACGGCTGATGCTAATCCTAACCCTAACCCTAACACTATCCTAAGGCTGATGGTAACCCTAACACTAACACTATCCTAAGCCTGGTGCTAACCCTAACTCTAACCCTAACACTATCCTAGGGCTGATGCTAACCCTAACCCTAATAATATCCTACGGCTGATGCTAACACTAACCCTAACCCTAACGCTATCCTAGGGCTGATGCTAACCCTAACGCTAACCCTAACACTATCCTAGGGCTGATGATAACCCTAACCCTAACACTATCCTAGGCCTGATGATAACCCTAACCCTAACCCTAACACTATCCTAGGGATGATGCTAACCCTAACCCTAACACTATCCTAGGCCTGATGCTAACCCTAACCCTAACCCTAACACTATCCTAGGGCTGATGCTAACCCTAACCCTAACACTATCCTAGGGCTGATGCTAACCCTAACCCTAACCCTAACACTATCCTAGGGCTGATGGTAACCCTAACCCTAGCCCTAACACTATACCAGGGCTGATGCTAACCCTAACCCTAACACTATCCTAGGCCTGATGCTAACCCTAACCCTAACACTATCCTAGGGCTGATGCTAACGCTAACCCTAACCCTAACACTATCCTAGGCCTGATGCTAACCCTATCCCTAACCCTAACACTCTCCTAGGGCTGAGGCTAACCCTAACCATAACACTATCCTAGGGCTGATGCTAACCCTAACCCTAACCTAAACACTATCCTAGGGTTGATGCTAACCCTAACCCTAACACTATCCTAGGGCTGATGCTAACCCTAACCCTAACCCTAACACTATCCTTGGGCTGATGCTAACCCTAACCCTAACACTATCCTGGGCCTGATGCTAACCCTAACCCTAACCCTAACACTATCCTAGGGCTGATGCTAACCCTAACCCTAACACTATCCTTGGGCTGATGCTAACCCTAACCCTAACCCTAACACTATCCTAGGGCAGATGCTAACCCTAACCCTAACCCTAACACTATCCTAGGCCTGATGCTAACCGTAACACTAACACTATCCTCGGGCTGATGCTAACCCTAACCCTAACCCTAACATTATCCTACGGCTGATGCTAACCCTAACCCTAACTCTAACACTATCTTAGGGGTGAGGCTAACCCTAACCCTAACACTATTCTTCGGCTGATGTTAACCCTAACCCTAACCCTAACACTATCCTTGGGCTGATGCTAACCCTAACCCTAACACTATCCTAGGCCTGATGCTAACCCTAACCCTAACCCTAACACTATCCTAGGGCTGATGCTAAACCTAACCCTAACACTATCCTAGGGCTGATGCTAACCCTAACCCTAACCCTAACACTATCCTAGGGCTGATGCTAACCCTAACCCTAACACTATCCTAGGCCTGATGATAACCCTAACCCTAATCCTAACACTATCCTAGGGCTGATGCTAACCCTAACCCTAACACTATCCTAGGGCTGATGCTAACCCTAACCCTAACCCTAACACTATTCTAGGGCTGATGCTAACAATAACGCTAACCCTAACACTATCCTTGAACTGATGCTAACCCTAACCCTAACCCTAACACTATCCTAGGGCTGATGCTAACCCTAACCCTAACACTATCCTTGGGCTGATGCTAACCCTAACCCTAACTCTAACACTATCCTAGGGCAGATGCTAAACCTAACGCTAACCCGAACACTATCCTTGAACTGATGCTAACCCTAACTCTAACCATAACACTATCCTAGGCCTGTTGATAACCCTAACCCTAACCCTAACATTATCCTAGGGTTTATGTTAACCCTAACCCTTACACTATCCTAGGGCTGATGGTAACCCTAACCCTAGCCCTAACACTATCCTAGGGCTGATGCTAACCCTAACCCTAACACTATCCTAGGCCTGATGCTAACCCTAACCCTAACACTATCCTAGGGCTGATGCTAACCCTAACCCTAACCCTAACACTATCCTAGGCCTGATGCTAACCCTATCCCTAACCCTAACACTCTCCTAGGGCTGAGGCTAACCCTAACCATAACACTATCCTAGGGCTGATGCTAACCCTAACCCTAACCTAAACACTATCCTAGGGTTGATGGTAACCCTAACCCTAACCCTATCCTAGGGCTGATGCTAACCCTAACCCTAACCCTAACACTATCCTTGGGCTGATGCTAACCCTAACCCTAACACTATCCTGGGCCTGATGCTAACCCTAACACTAACCCTAACACTATCCTAGGGCTGATGCTAACCCTAACCCTAACACTATCCTTAGGCTGATGCTAACCCTAACCCTAACCCTAACACTATCCTAGGGCAGATGCTAACCCTAACCCTAACCCTATCACTATCCTAGGCCTGATGCTAACCGTAACACTAACACTATCCTGGGGCTGATGCTAACCCTAACCCTAACCCTAACATTATCCTACGGCTGATGCTAACCCTAACCCTAACTCTAACACTATCTTAGGGGTGAGGCTAACCCTAACCCTAACACTATCCTACGGCTGATGTTAACCCTAACCCTAACCCTAACACTATCCTAGGGCTGATGCTAACCCTAACCCTAACACTATCCTAGGCCTGATGCTAACCCTAACCCTAACCCTAACACTATCCTAGGGCTGATGCTAACCCTAACACTAACACTATCCTAGGGCTGATGCTAACCCTAACCCTAACCCTAACACTATCCTAGGGCTGATGCTAACCCTAACCCTAACACTATCCTAGGCCTGATGATAACCCTAACCCTAACCCTGACACTATCCTAGGGCTCATGCTAACCCTAACCCTAACACTATCCTAGGGCTGATGCTAACCCTAACCCTAACCCTAACACTATCCTAGGGCTGATGCTAACCCTGTCCCTAACCCTAACACTCTCCTAGGGCTGAGGCTAACCCTAAGCCTAACACTATCCTTGGGCTGATGCTAACCCTAACCCTAACTCTAACACTATCCTAGGGCAGATGCTAAACCTAACGCTAACCCGAACACTATCCTTGAACTGATGCTAACCCTAACTCTAACCATAACACTATCCTAGGCCTGTTGATAACCCTAACCCTAACCCTAACATTATCCTAGGGTTTATGTTAACCCTAACCCTTACACTATCCTAGGGCTGATGCTAAACCTAACCATAAACCTAACACTATCCTAGGGCTGATGGTAACCCTAACCCTAGCCCTAACACTATCCTAGGGCTGATGCTAACCCTAACCCTAACACTATCCTAGGCCTGATGCTAACCCTAACCCTAACACTATCCTAGGGCTGATGCTAACCCTAACCCTAACCCTAACACTATCCTAGGCCTGATGCTAACCCTATCCCTAACCCTAACACTCTCCTAGGGCTGAGGCTAACCCTAACCATAACACTATCCTAGGGCTGATGCTAACCCTAACCCTAACCTAAACACTATCCTTGGGCTGATGCTAACCCTAACCCTAACACTATCCTGGGCCTGATGCTAACCCTAACACTAACCCTAACACTATCCTAGGGCTGATGCTAACCCTAACCCTAACACTATCCTTAGGCTGATGCTAACCCTAACCCTAACCCTAACACTATCCTAGGGCAGATGCTAACCCTAACCCTAACCCTAACACTATCCTAGGCCTGATGCTAACCGTAACACTAACACTATCCTGGGGCTGATGCTAACCCTAACCCTAACCCTAACATTATCCTACGGCTGATGCTAACCCTAACCCTAACTCTAACACTATCTTAGGGGTGAGGCTAACCCTAACCCTAACACTATCCTACGGCTGATGTTAACCCTAACCCTAACCCTAACACTATCCTAGGGCTGATCCTAACCCTAACCCTAACCCTAACACTATCCTAGAGCTGATGCTAACCCTAACCCTAACACTATCCTAGGCCTGATGATAACCCTAACCCTAACCCTGACACTATCCTAGGGCTCATGCTAACCCTAACCCTAACACTATCCTAGGGCTGATGCTAACCCTAACCCTAACCCTATCCTAGGGCTGATGCTAACCCTGTCCCTAACCCTAACACTCTCCTAGTGCTGAGGCTAACCCTAAGCCTAACACTATCCTAGGGCTGATGCTAACCCTAACCCTAACACTATCCTTGGGCTGATGCTAACCCTAACCCTAACCCTAACACTATCCTAGGGCAGATGCTAACCCTAACGCTAACCCTAACACTATCCTTGAACTGATGCTAACCCTAACCCTAACCATAACACTATCCTAGGCCTGTTGATAACCCTAACCCTAACCCTAACATTATCCTAGGGTTTATGTTAACCCTAACCCTTACACTATCCTAGGGCTGATGCTAAACCTAACCATAAACCTAACACTATCCTAGGGCTGATGGTAACCCTAACCCTAGCCCTAACACTATCCTAGGGCTGATGCTAACCCTAACCCTAACACTATCCTAGGCCTGATGCTAACCCTAACCCTAACACTATCCTAGGGCTGATGCTAACCCTAACCCTAACCCTAACACTATCCTAGGCCTGATGCTAACCCTATTCCTAACCCTAACACTCTCCTAGGGCTGAGGCTAACCCTAACCATAACACTATCCTAGGGCTGATGCTAACCCTAACCCTAACCTAAACACTATCCTAGGGCTGATGCTAACCCTAACCCTAACCCTAACACTATCCTTGGGCTGATGCTAACCCTAACCCTAACACTATCCTGGGCCTGATGCTAACCCTAACCCTAACCCTAACACTATCCTAGGGCTGATGCTAACCCTAACCCTAACACTATCCTTAGGCTGATGCTAACCCTAACCCTAACCCTAACACTATCCTAGGGCAGATGCTAACCCTAACCCTAACCCTAACACTATCCTAGGCCTGATGCTAACCGTAACACTAACACTATCCTGGGGCTGATGCTAACCCTAACCCTAACCCTAACATTATCCTAGGGCTGATGCTAACCCTAACCCTAACTCTAACACTATCTTAGGGGTGAGGCTAACCCTAACCCTAACACTATCCTACGGCTGATGTTAACCCTAACCCTAACCCTAACACTATCCTAGGGCTGATGCTAACCCTAACCCTAACACTATCCTAGGCCTGATGCTAACCCTAACCCTAACCCTAACACTATCCTAGGGCTGATGCTAACCCTAACCCTAACACTATCCTAGGGCTGATGCTAACCCTAACCCTAACCCTAACACTATCCTAGGGCTGATGCTAACCCTAACCCTAACACTATCCTAGGGCTGATGCTAACCCTAACCCTAACACTAACACTAACCTAGTTCTGATGCTAACCCTAACCCTAACACTATCCTAGGGCTGATGCTAACCCTAACCCTAACCCTAACACTATCCTAGGGCTGGTGCTAACCCTAACACTAACACTATCCTAGGGCTGATGCTAACCCTAACCCTAACCCTAACACTATATCTAGGGTTGATGCTAACCCTATCCCTAACACTATCCTAGGGCTGATGCTAACCCTAACCCTAACCCTAACACTATCCTAGGGCTGATGCTAACCCTAACCCTAACACTATCCTAGGGCTGATGCTAACCCTAACCCTAACCCTAACACTAACCTAGTTCTGATGCTAACCCTAACCCTAACACTATCCTAGGGCTGATGCTAACCCTAACCCTAACCCTAACACTATCCTAGGGCTGGTGCTAAACCTAACCGTAACACTATCCTAGGGCTGATGCTAACCCTAACCCTAACCCTAACGCTATCCTAGGGCTGATGCTATCCCTAACCCTAACACTATCCTAGGGCTGATGCTAACCCTAACCCTAACCCTAACACAATCCTAGGGCTGATGCTAACCCTAACCCTAACACTATCCTAGGGCTCATGCTAACCCTAACCCTAACCCTAACACTATCCTAGGGCTGATGCTAATCCTAACCCTAACACTATCCTAGGGCTGATGCTAACCCTAACCCTAACCCTAACATTATCCCAGGGCTGATGCAAACCCTAACCCTAACACTATCCTAGGGCTGATGCTAACCCTAACCCTAACCCTAACACTATCCTAGGGCTGATGCTAACCCTAACCCTAACCCTGACACTATCCTAGGGCTGATGCTAACCATAACACTAACACTATCCTAGGGCTGATGCTAACCCTAACACTAACACTATCCTAGGGCTGATGCTAACCCTAACCCTAACCCTAACACTCTCCAAGGGCTGATGCTAACCCTAACCCTAACCCTAACACTATCCTAGGGCTGATGCTAACCCTAACCCTAACCCTAACACTATCCTAGGGCTGATGCTAACCCTAACACTAACACTATCCTAGGGCGGATGCTAACCCTAACCCTAACCCTAACACTCTCCAAGGCCTGATGCTAACCCTAACCATAACCCTAACACTATCCTAGGGCTGATGCTAACCCTAACCCTAACACTATCCTAGGGCTGATGCTAACCCTAACCCTAACACTATCCTAGGCCTGATAATAACCCTAACCCTAACCCTAACACTATCCTAGGGCTGATGCTAACCCTAACCCTAACACTATCCTAGGGCTGATGCTAACCCTAACCCTAACCCTAACACTATCCTAGGGCTGATGCTAACCCTAGCACTCACACTATCCTAGGCCTGATGATAACCCTAACCCTAACCTTAACACTATCCTAGGGCTGATGCTAACCCTAACCCTAACCCTAACACTATCCTAGAGCTGATGCTAACCCTAACCCTAACACTATCCTAGGCCTGATGATAACCCTAACCCTAACCCTGACACTATCCTAGGGCTCATGCTAACCCTAACCCTAACACTATCCTAGGGCTGATGCTAACCCTGTCCCTAACCCTAACACTCTCCTAGGGCTGAGGCTAACCCTAACCCTAACACTATACTAGGGCTGATGCTAACCCTAACCCTAACACTATCCTTGGGCTGATGCTAACCATAACCCTAACCCTAACACTATCCTAGGGCAGATGCTAACCCTAACGCTAACCCTAACTCTATCCTTGAACTGATGCTAACCCTAACCCTAACCATAACACTATCCTAGGCCTGTTGATAACCCTAACCCTAACCCTAACACTATCCTAGGTTTTATGTTAACCCTAACCCTAACACTATCCTAGGGCTGATGCTAACCCTAACACTAACACTATGCTAGGGCTGATGCTAACCCTAACCATAACCCTAACACTCTCCAAGGGCTGATGCTACCCCTAACCCTAACCCTAACACTATCCTAGGGCTGATGCTAACCCTAACCCTAACACTATCCTAGGGCTGATGCTAACCCTAACCCTAACCCTAACACTATCCTAGGGCTGATGCTAACCCTAGCACTCACACTATCCTAGGCCTGATGATAACCCTAACCCTAACCTTAACACTATCCTAGGGCTGATGCTAACCCTAACCCTAACCCTAACACTATCCTAGAGCTGATGCTAACCCTAACCCTAACACTATCCTAGGCCTGATGATAACCCTAACCCTAACCCTGACACTATCCTAGGGCTCATGCTAACCCTAACCCTAACACTATCCTAGGGCTGATGCTAACCCTGTCCCTAACCCTAACACTCTCCTAGGGCTGAGGCTAAACCTAACCCTAACACTATACTAGGGCTGATGCTAACACTAACCCTAACACTATCCTTGGGCTGATGCTAACCATAACCCTAACCCTAACACTATCCTAGGGCAGATGCTAACCCTAACGCTAACCCTAACTCTATCCTTGAACTGATGCTAACCCTAACCCTAACCATAACACTATCCTAGGGCTGATGCTAACCCTAACCCTAACACTATCCTAGGGCTGATGCTAACCCTAACCCTAACCTTAACACTATCCTAGGGCTGATGCTAACCCTAACCCTAACACTATCCTAGGGCTGATGCTAACCCTAACACTAACCCTAACACTAACCTAGTTCTGATGCTAACCCTAACCCTAACACTATCCTAGGGCTGATGCTAACCCTAACCCTAACCCTAACACTATCCTAGGGCTGGTGCTAACCCTAACCCTAACACTATCCTAGGGCTGATGCTAACCCTAACCCTAACCCTAACACTATCCTAGAGCTGATGCTAACCCTAACCCTAACACTATCCTAGGCCTGATGATAACCCTAACCCTAACCCTGACACTCTCCTAGGGCTCATGCTAACCCTAACCCTAACACTATCCTAGGGCTGATGCTAACCCTAACCCTAACCCTAACACTATCCTAGGGCTGATGCTAACCCTGTCCCTAACCCTAACACTCTCCTAGGGCTGAGGCTAACCCTAAGCCTAACACTATCCTAGGGCTGATGCTAACCCTAACCCTAACACTATCCTTGGGCTGATGCTAACCCTAACCCTAACTCTAACACTATCCTAGGGCAGATGCTAAACCTAACGCTAACCCGAACACTATCCTTGAACTGATGCTAACCCTAACTCTAACCATAACACTATCCTAGGCCTGTTGATAACCCTAACCCTAACCCTAACATTATCCTAGGGTTTATGTTAACCCTAACCCTTACACTATCCTAGGGCTGATGCTAAACCTAACCATAAACCTAACACTATCCTAGGGCTGATGGTAACCCTAACCCTAGCCCTAACACTATCCTAGGGCTGATGCTAACCCTAACCCTAACACTATCCTAGGCCTGATGCTAACCCTAACCCTAACACTATCCTAGGGCTGATGCTAACCCTAACCCTAACCCTAACACTATCCTAGGCCTGATGCTAACCCTATCCCTAACCCTAACACTCTCCTAGGGCTGAGGCTAACCCTAACCATAACACTATCCTAGGGCTGATGCTAACCCTAACCCTAACCTAAACACTATCCTAGGGTTGATGGTAACCCTAACCCTAACCCTATCCTAGGGCTGATGCTAACCCTAACCCTAACCCTAACACTATCCTTGGGCTGATGCTAACCCTAACCCTAACACTATCCTGGGCCTGATGCTAACCCTAACACTAACCCTAACACTATCCTAGGGCTGATGCTAACCCTAACCCTAACACTATCCTTAGGCTGATGCTAACCCTAACCCTAACCCTAACACTATCCTAGGGCAGATGCTAACCCTAACCCTAACCCCATCACTATCCTAGGCCTGATGCTAACCGTAACACTAACACTATCCTGGGGCTGATGCTAACCCTAACCCTAACCCTAACATTATCCTACGGCTGATGCTAACCCTAACCCTAACTCTAACACTATCTTAGGGGTGAGGCTAACCCTAACCCTAACACTATCCTACGGCTGATGTTAACCCTAACCCTAACCCTAACACTATCCTAGGGCTGATGCTAACCCTAACCCTAACACTATCCTAGGCCTGATGCTAACCCTAACCCTAACCCTAACACTATCCTAGGGCTGATGCTAACCCTAACACTAACACTATCCTAGGGCTGATGCTAACCCTAACCCTAACCCTAACACTATCCTAGGGCTGATGCTAACCCTAACCCTAACACTATCCTAGGCCTGATGATAACCCTAACCCTAACCCTGACACTATCCTAGGGCTCATGCTAACCCTAACCCTAACACTATCCTAGGGCTGATGCTAACCCTAACCCTAACCCTAACACTATCCTAGGGCTGATGCTAACCCTGTCCCTAACCCTAACACTCTCCTAGGGCTGAGGCTAACCCTAAGCCTAACACTATCCTAGGGCTGATGCTAACCCTAACCCTAACACTATCCTTGGGCTGATGCTAACCCTAACCCTAACTCTAACACTATCCTAGGGCAGATGCTAAACCTAACGCTAACCCGAACACTATCCTTTAACTGATGCTAACCCTAACTCTAACCATAACACTATCCTAGGCCTGTTGATAACCCTAACCCTAACCCTAACATTATCCTAGGGTTTATGTTAACCCTAACAATTACACTATCCTAGGGCTGATGCTAAACCTAACCATAAACCTAACACTATCCTAGGGCTGATGGTAACCCTAACCCTAGCCCTAACACTATCCTAGGGCTGATGCTAACCCTAACCCTAACACTATCCTAGGCCTGATGCTAACCCTAACCCTAACACTATCCTAGGGCTGATGCTAACCCTAACCCTAACCCTAACACTATCCTAGGCCTGATGCTAACCCTATCCCTAACCCTAACACTCTCCTAGGGCTGAGGCTAACCCTAACCATAACACTATCCTAGGGCTGATGCTAACCCTAACCCTAACCTAAACACTATCCTTGGGCTGATGCTAACCCTAACCCTAACACTATCCTGGGCCTGATGCTAACCATAACACTAACCCTAACACTATCCTAGGGCTGATGCTAACCCTAACCCTAACACTATCCTTAGGCTGATGCTAACCCTAACCCTAACCCTAACACTATCCTAGGGCAGATGCTAACCCTAACCCTAACCCTAACACTATCCTAGGCCTGATGCTAACCGTAACACTAACACTATCCTGGTGCTGATGCTAACCCTAACCCTAACCCTAACATTATCCTACGGCTGATGCTAACCCTAACCCTAACTCTAACACTATCTTAGGGGTGAGGCTAACCCTAACCCTAACACTATCCTACGGCTGATGTTAACCCTAACCCTAACCCTAACACTATCCTAGGGCTGATGCTAACCCTAACCCTAACACTATCCTAGGCCTGATGCTAACCCTAACCCTAACCCTAACACTATCCTAGGGCTGATGCTAACCCTAACCCTAACACTATCCTAGGGCTGATGCTAACCCTAACCCTAACCCTAACACTATCCTAGGGCTGATGCTAACACTAACGCTAACCCTAACACTATCCTTGAAATGATGCTAACCCTAACCCTAACCCTAACACTATCCTAGGCCTGATGATAACCCTAACCCTAACACTATCCTAGGGTTTATGTTAACCCTAACCCTAACACTATCCTAGGGCTGAGGCTAAACCTAACACTAAACCTAACACTATCCTAGGGCGGATGCTCACCCTAACCCTAACCCTAACACTATCCTAGGGCTGATGCTAACCCTAACACTAACACTATGCTAGAGCTGATGCTAACCCTAACCCTAACCCTAACACTCTCCAAGGGCTGATGCTACCCCTAACCCTAACCCTAACACTATCCTAGGGCTGATGCTAACCCTAACCCTAACACTATCCTAGGGCTGATGCTAACCCTAACCCTAACCCTAACACTATATCTAGGGTTGATGCTAACCCTATCCCTAACACTATCCTAGGGCTGATGCTAACCCTAACCCTAACCCTAACACTATCCTTGGGCTGACGCTAACCCTAACCCTAACACTATCCTAGGGCTGATGCTAACCCTAACCCTAACCCTAACACTATCCTAGGGCTGATGCTAACCCTAACCCTAACACTATCCTAGGGCTGATGCTATCCCTAACCCTAACCCTAACACTATCCTAGGGCTGGTGCTAACCCTAACCCTAACACTATCCTAGGGCTGATGCTAACCCTAACCCTAACCCTAACACTATCCTAGGGCTGATGCTATCCCTAACCCTAACACTATCCTAGGACTGATGCTAACCCTAACCCTAACTCTAAAACTATCCTAGGGCTGATGGTAACCCTAACCCTAACACTATCCTAGGGCTCATGCTACCCCTAACCCTAACCCTAACACTATCCTAGGGCTGATGCTAACCCTAACCCTAACACTATCCTAGGGCTGATGCTAACCCTAACCCTAACCCTAACATTATCCCAGGGCTGATGCAAACCCTAACCCTAACACTATCCTAGGGCTGATGCTAACCCTGACCCTAACCCTAACACTATCCTAGGGCTGATGCTAACCCTAACCCTAACCCTAACACTATCCTAGGGCTGATGCTAACCCTAACCCTAACACTATCCTAGGCCTGATGCTAACCCTAACCCTAACCCTAACCCTAACCCTAATACTATCCTAGGGCTGATGCTAACCCTAACCCTAACCCTAACACTATCCTTGGGCTGATGCTAACCCTAACACTAACACTATCCTAGGGCTGATGCTAACCCTAACCCTACCCCTAACACTATCCTAGGGCTGATGCTAACCCTAACCCTAACGCTAACACTATCCTAGGGCTGAGGCTAACCCTAACCCTAACACTATCCTACGGCTGATGCTAATCCTAACCCTAACCCTAACACTATCCTAAGGCTGATGGTAACCCTAACACTAACACTATCCTAAGCCTGGTGCTAACCCTAACTCTAACCCTAACACTATCCTAGGGCTGATGCTAACCCTAACCCTAATAATATCCTACGGCTGATGCTAACACTAACCCTAACCCTAACGCTATCCTAGGGCTGATGCTAACCCTAACGCTAACCCTAACACTATCCTAGGGCTGATGATAACCCTAACCCTAACACTATCCTAGGCCTGATGATAACCCTAACCCTAACCCTAACACTATCCTAGGGATGATGCTAACCCTAACCCTAACACTATCCTAGGCCTGATGCTAACCCTAACCCTAACCCTAACACTATCCTAGGGCTGATGCTAACCCTAACCCTAACACTATCCTAGGGCTGATGCTAACCCTAACCCTAACCCTAACACTATCCTAGGGCTGATGGTAACCCTAACCCTAGCCCTAACACTATACCAGGGCTGATGCTAACCCTAACCCTAACACTATCCTAGGCCTGATGCTAACCCTAACCCTAACACTATCCTAGGGCTGATGCTAACGCTAACCCTAACCCTAACACTATCCTAGGCCTGATGCTAACCCTATCCCTAACCCTAACACTCTCCTAGGGCTGAGGCTAACCCTAACCATAACACTATCCTAGGGCTGATGCTAACCCTAACCCTAACCTAAACACTATCCTAGGGTTGATGCTAACCCTAACCCTAACACTATCCTAGGGCTGATGCTAACCCTAACCCTAACCCTAACACTATCCTTGGGCTGATGCTAACCCTAACCCTAACACTATCCTGGGCCTGATGCTAACCCTAACCCTAACCCTAACACTATCCTAGGGCTGATGCTAACCCTAACCCTAACACTATCCTTGGGCTGATGCTAACCCTAACCCTAACCCTAACACTATCCTAGGGCAGATGCTAACCCTAACCCTAACCCTAACACTATCCTAGGCCTGATGCTAACCGTAACACTAACACTATCCTCGGGCTGATGCTAACCCTAACCCTAACCCTAACATTATCCTACGGCTGATGCTAACCCTAACCCTAACTCTAACACTATCTTAGGGGTGAGGCTAACCCTAACCCTAACACTATTCTTCGGCTGATGTTAACCCTAACCCTAACCCTAACACTATCCTTGGGCTGATGCTAACCCTAACCCTAACACTATCCTAGGCCTGATGCTAACCCTAACCCTAACCCTAACACTATCCTAGGGCTGATGCTAAACCTAACCCTAACACTATCCTAGGGCTGATGCTAACCCTAACCCTAACCCTAACACTATCCTAGGGCTGATGCTAACCCTAACCCTAACACTATCCTAGGCCTGATGATAACCCTAACCCTAATCCTAACACTATCCTAGGGCTGATGCTAACCCTAACCCTAACACTATCCTAGGGCTGATGCTAACCCTAACCCTAACCCTAACACTATTCTAGGGCTGATGCTAACAATAACGCTAACCCTAACACTATCCTTGAACTGATGCTAACCCTAACCCTAACCCTAACACTATCCTAGGGCTGATGCTAACCCTAACCCTAACACTATCCTTGGGCTGATGCTAACCCTAACCCTAACTCTAACACTATCCTAGGGCAGATGCTAAACCTAACGCTAACCCGAACACTATCCTTGAACTGATGCTAACCCTAACTCTAACCATAACACTATCCTAGGCCTGTTGATAACCCTAACCCTAACCCTAACATTATCCTAGGGTTTATGTTAACCCTAACCCTTACACTATCCTAGGGCTGATGCTAAACCTAACCATAAACCTAACACTATCCTAGGGCTGATGGTAACCCTAACCCTAGCCCTAACACTATCCTAGGGCTGATGCTAACCCTAACCCTAACACTATCCTAGGCCTGATGCTAACCCTAACCCTAACACTATCCTAGGGCTGATGCTAACCCTAACCCTAACCCTAACACTATCCTAGGCCTGATGCTAACCCTATCCCTAACCCTAACACTCTCCTAGGGCTGAGGCTAACCCTAACCATAACACTATCCTAGGGCTGATGCTAACCCTAACCCTAACCTAAACACTATCCTAGGGTTGATGGTAACCCTAACCCTAACCCTATCCTAGGGCTGATGCTAACCCTAACCCTAACCCTAACACTATCCTTGGGCTGATGCTAACCCTAACCCTAACACTATCCTGGGCCTGATGCTAACCCTAACACTAACCCTAACACTATCCTAGGGCTGATGCTAACCCTAACCCTAACACTATCCTTAGGCTGATGCTAACCCTAACCCTAACCCTAACACTATCCTAGGGCAGATGCTAACCCTAACCCTAACCCTATCACTATCCTAGGCCTGATGCTAACCGTAACACTAACACTATCCTGGGGCTGATGCTAACCCTAACCCTAACCCTAACATTATCCTACGGCTGATGCTAACCCTAACCCTAACTCTAACACTATCTTAGGGGTGAGGCTAACCCTAACCCTAACACTATCCTACGGCTGATGTTAACCCTAACCCTAACCCTAACACTATCCTAGGGCTGATGCTAACCCTAACCCTAACACTATCCTAGGCCTGATGCTAACCCTAACCCTAACCCTAACACTATCCTAGGGCTGATGCTAACCCTAACACTAACACTATCCTAGGGCTGATGCTAACCCTAACCCTAACCCTAACACTATCCTAGGGCTGATGCTAACCCTAACCCTAACACTATCCTAGGCCTGATGATAACCCTAACCCTAACCCTGACACTATCCTAGGGCTCATGCTAACCCTAACCCTAACACTATCCTAGGGCTGATGCTAACCCTAACCCTAACCCTAACACTATCCTAGGGCTGATGCTAACCCTGTCCCTAACCCTAACACTCTCCTAGGGCTGAGGCTAACCCTAAGCCTAACACTATCCTTGGGCTGATGCTAACCCTAACCCTAACTCTAACACTATCCTAGGGCAGATGCTAAACCTAACGCTAACCCGAACACTATCCTTGAACTGATGCTAACCCTAACTCTAACCATAACACTATCCTAGGCCTGTTGATAACCCTAACCCTAACCCTAACATTATCCTAGGGTTTATGTTAACCCTAACCCTTACACTATCCTAGGGCTGATGCTAAACCTAACCATAAACCTAACACTATCCTAGGGCTGATGGTAACCCTAACCCTAGCCCTAACACTATCCTAGGGCTGATGCTAACCCTAACAATAACACTATCCTAGGCCTGATGCTAACCCTAACCCTAACACTATCCTAGGGCTGATGCTAACCCTAACCCTAACCCTAACACTATCCTAGGCCTGATGCTAACCCTATCCCTAACCCTAACACTCTCCTAGGGCTGAGGCTAACCCTAACCATAACACTATCCTAGGGCTGATGCTAACCCTAACCCTAACCTAAACACTATCCTTGGGCTGATGCTAACCCTAACCCTAACACTATCCTGGGCCTGATGCTAACCCTAACACTAACCCTAACACTATCCTAGGGCTGATGCTAACCCTAACCCTAACACTATCCTTAGGCTGATGCTAACCCTAACCCTAACCCTAACACTATCCTAGGGCAGATGCTAACCCTAACCCTAACCCTAACACTATCCTAGGCCTGATGCTAACCGTAACACTAACACTATCCTGGGGCTGATGCTAACCCTAACCCTAACCCTAACATTATCCTACGGCTGATGCTAACCCTAACCCTAACTCTAACACTATCTTAGGGGTGAGGCTAACCCTAACCCTAACACTATCCTACGGCTGATGTTAACCCTAACCCTAACCCTAACACTATCCTAGGGCTGATGCTAACCCTAACCCTAACACTATCCTAGGCCTGATGCTAAACCTAACCCTAACCCTAACACTATCCTAGGGCTGATGCTAACCCTAACCCTAACACTATCCTAGGGCTGATGCTAACCCTAACCCTAACCCTAACACTATCCTAGGGCTGATGCTAACACTAACGCTAACCCTAACACTATCCTTGAAATGATGCTAACCCTAACCCTAACCCTAACACTATCCTAGGCCTGATGATAACCCTAACCCTAACACTATCCTAGGGTTTATGTTAACCCTAACCCTAACACTATCCTAGGGCTGAGGCTAACCCTAACACTAAACCTAACACTATCCTAGGGCGGATGCTCACCCTAACCCTAACCCTAACACTATCCTAGGGCTGATGCTAACCCTAACACTAACACTATGCTAGAGCTGATGCTAACCCTAACCCTAACCCTAACACTCTCCAAGGGCTGATGCTACCCCTAACCCTAACCCTAACACTATCCTAGGGCTGATGCTAACCCTAACCCTAACACTATCCTAGGGCTGATGCTAACCCTAACCCTAACCCTAACACTATATCTAGGGTTGATGCTAACCCTATCCCTAACACTATCCTAGGGCTGATGCTAACCCTAACCCTAACCCTAACACTATCCTTGGGCTGACGCTAACCCTAACCCTAACACTATCCTAGGGCTGATGCTAACCCTAACCCTAACCCTAACACTATCCTAGGGCTGATGCTAACCCTAACCCTAACACTATCCTAGGGCTGATGCTATCCCTAACCCTAACCCTAACACTATCCTAGGGCTGGTGCTAACCCTAACCCTAACACAATCCTAGGGCTGATGCTAACCCTAACCCTAACCCTAACACTATCCTAGGGCTGATGCTATCCCTAACCCTAACACTATCCTAGGACTGATGCTAACCCTAACCCTAACTCTAACACTATCCTAGGGCTGATGCTAACCCTAACCCTAACACTATCCTAGGGCTCATGCTACCCCTAACCCTAACCCTAACACTATCTTAGGGCTGATGCTAACCCTAACCCTAACACTATACTAGGGCTGATGCTAACCCTAACCCTAACCCTAACATTATCCCAGGGCTGATGCAAACCCTAACCCTAACACTATCCTAGGGCTGATGCTAACCCTGACCCTAACCCTAACACTATCCTAGGGCTGATGCTAACCCTAACCCTAACCCTAACACTATCCTAGGGCTGATGCTAACCCTAACCCAAACACTATCCTAGGCCTGATGCTAACCCTAACCCTAACCCTAACCCTAACCCTAATACTATCCTAGGGCTGATGCTAACCCTAACCCTAACCCTAACACTATCCTTGGGCTGATGCTAACCCTAACACTAACACTATCCTAGGGCTGATGCTAACCCTAACCCTACCCCTAACACTATCCTAGGGCTGATGCTAACCCTAACCCTAACGCTAACACTATCCTAGGGCTGAGGCTAACCCTAACCCTAACACTATCCTACGGCTGATGCTAATCCTAACCCTAACCCTAACACTATCCTAAGGCTGATGGTAACCCTAACACTAACACTATCCTAAGCCTGGTGCTAACCCTAACTCTAACCCTAACACTATCCTAGGGCTGATGCTAACCCTAACCCTAATAATATCCTACGGCTGATGCTAACACTAACGCTAACCCTAACGCTATCCTAGGGCTGATGCTAACCCTAACGCTAACCCTAACACTATCCTAGGGCTGATGATAACCCTAACCCTAACACTATCCTAGGCCTGATGATAACCCTAACCCTAACCCTAACACTATCCTAGGGATGATGCTAACCCTAACCCTAACACTATCCTAGGCCTGATGCTAACCCTAACCCTAACCCTAACACTATCCTAGGGCTGATGCTAACCCTAACCCTAACACTATCCTAGGGCTGATGCTAACCCTAACCCTAACCATAACACTATCCTAGGGCTGATGGTAACCCTAACCCTAGCCCTAACACTATACCAGGGCTGATGCTAACCCTAACCCTAACACTATCCTAGGCCTGATGCTAACCCTAACCCTAACACTATCCTAGGGCTGATGCTAACCCTAACCCTAACCCTAACACTATCCTAGGCCTGATGCTAACCCTATCCCTAACCCTAACACTCTCCTAGGGCTGAGGCTAACCCTAACCATAACACTATCCTAGGGCTGATGCTAACCCTAACCCTAACCTAAACACTATCCTAGGGTTGATGCTAACCCTAACCCTAACACTATCCTAGGGCTGATGCTAACCCTAACCCTAACCCTAACACTATCCTTGGGCTGATGCTAACCCTAACCCTAACACTATCCTGGGCCTGATGCTAACCCTAACCCTAACCCTAACACTATCCTAGGGCTGATGCTAACCCTAACCCTAACACTATCCTAGGGCTGATGCTAACCCTAACCCTAACACTATCCTAGGCCTGATGATAACCCTAACCCTAACCCTGACACTATCCTAGGGCTCATGCTAACCCTAACCCTAACACTATCCTAGGGCTGATGCTAACCCTAACCCTAACCCTAACACTATCCTAGGGCTGATGCTAACCCTGTCCCTAACCCTAACACTCTCCTAGGGCTGAGGCTAACCCTAAGCCTAACACTATCCTAAGGCTGATGCTAACCCTAACCCTAACACTATCCTTGGGCTGATGCTAACCCTAACCCTAACTCTAACACTATCCTAGGGCAGATGCTAAACCTAACGCTAACCCGAACACTATCCTTGAACTGATGCTAACCCTAACTCTAACCATAACACTATCCTAGGCCTGTTGATAACCCTAACCCTAACCCTAACATTATCCTAGGGTTTATGTTAACCCTAACCCTTACACTATCCTAGGGCTGATGCTAAACCTAACCATAAACCTAACACTATCCTAGGGCTGATGGTAACCCTAACCCTAGCCCTAACACTATCCTAGGGCTGATGCTAACCCTAACCCTAACACTATCCTAGGCCTGATGCTAACCCTAACCCTATCACTATCCTAGGGCTGATGCTAACCCTAACCCTAACCCTAAGACTATCCTAGGCCTGATGCTAACCCTATCCCTAACCCTAACACTCTCCTAGGGCTGAGGCTAACCCTAACCATAACACTATCCTAGGGCTGATGCTAACCCTAACCCTAACCTAAACACTATCCTTGGGCTGATGCTAACCCTAACCCTAACACTATCCTGGGCCTGATGCTAACCCTAACACTAACCCTAACACTATCCTAGGGCTGATGCTAACCCTAACCCTAACACTATCCTTAGGCTGATGCTAACCCTAACCCTAACCCTAACACTATCCTAGGGCAGATGCTAACCCTAACCCTAACCCTAACACTATCCTAGGCCTGATGCTAACCGTAACACTAACACTATCCTGGGGCTGATACTAACCCTAACCCTAACCCTAACATTATCCTACGGCTGATGCTAACCCTAACCCTAACTCTAACACTATCTTAGGGGTGAGGCTAACCCTAACCCTAACACTATCCTACGGCTGATGTTAACCCTAACCCTAACCCTAACACTATCCTAGGGCTGATGCTAACCCTAACCCTAACACTATCCTAGGCCTGATGCTAACCCTAACCCTAACCCTAACACTATCCTAGGGCTGATGCTAACCCTAACCCTAACACTATCCTAGGGCTGATGCTAACCCTAACCCTAACCCTAACACTATCCTAGGGCTGATGCTAACACTAACGCTAACCCTAACACTATCCTTGAAATGATGCTAACCCTAACCCTAACCCTAACACTATCCTAGGCCTGATGATAACCCTAACCCTAACACTATCCTAGGGTTTATGTTAACCCTAACCCTAACACTATCCTAGGGCTGAGGCTAACCCTAACACTAAACCTAACACTATCCTAGGGCGGATGCTCACCCTAACCCTAACCCTAACACTATCCTAGGGCTGATGCTAACCCTAACACTAACACTATGCTAGAGCTGATGCTAACCCTAACCCTAACCCTAACACTCTCCAAGGGCTGATGCTACCCCTAACCCTAACCCTAACACTATCCTAGGGCTGATGCTAACCCTAACCCTAACACTATCCTAGGGCTGATGCTAACCCTAACCCTAACCCTAACACTATATCTAGGGTTGATGCTAACCCTATCCCTAACACTATCCTAGGGCTGATGCTAACCCTAACCCTAACCCTAACACTATCCTTGGGCTGACGCTAACCCTAACCCTAACACTATCCTAGGGCTGATGCTAACCCTAACCCTAACCCTAACACTATCCTAGGGCTGATGCTAACCCTAACCCTAACACTATCCTAGGGCTGATGCTATCCCTAACCCTAACCCTAACACTATCCTAGGGCTGGTGCTAACCCTAACCCTAACACTATCCTAGGGCTGATGCTAACCCTAACCCTAACCCTAACACTATCCTAGGGCTGATGCTATCCCTAACCCTAACACTATCCTAGGACTGATGCTAACCCTAACCCTAACTCTAACACTATCCTAGGGCTGATGCTAACCCTAACCCTAACACTATCCTAGGGCTCATGCTACCCCTAACCCTAACCCTAACACTATCCTAGGGCTGATGCTAACCCTAACCCTAACACTATCCTAGGGCTGATGCTAACCCTAACCCTAACCCTAACATTATCCCAGGGCTGATGCAAACCCTAACCCTAACACTATCCTAGGGCTGATGCTAACCCTGACCCTAACCCTAACACTATCCTAGGGCTGATGCTAACCCTAACCCTAACCCTAACACTATCCTAGGGCTGATGCTAACCCTAACCCTAACACTATCCTAGGCCTGATGCTAACCCTAACCCTAACCCTAACCCTATCCCTAATACTATCCTAGGGCTGATGCTAACCCTTAACCCTAACCCTAACACTATCCTTGGGCTGATGCTAACCCTAACACTAACACTATCCTAGGGCTGATGCTAACCCTAACCCTACCCCTAACACTATCCTAGGGCTGATGCTAACCCTAACCCTAACGCTAACACTATCCTAGGGCTGAGGCTAACCCTAACCCTAACACTATCCTACGGCTGATGCTAATCCTAACCCTAACCCTAACACTATCCTAAGGCTGATGGTAACCCTAACACTAACACTATCCTAAGCCTGGTGCTAACCCTAACTCTAACCCTAACACTATCCTAGGGCTGATGCTAACCCTAACCCTAATAATATCCTACGGCTGATGCTAACACTAACCCTAACCCTAACGCTATCCTAGGGCTGATGCTAACCCTAACGCTAACCCTAACACTATCCTAGGGCTGATGATAACCCTAACCCTAACACTATCCTAGGCCTGATGATAACCCTAACCCTAACCCTAACACTATCCTAGGGATGATGCTAACCCTAACCCTAACACTATCCTAGGCCTGATGCTAACCCTAACCCTAACCCTAACACTATCCTAGGGCTGATGCTAACCCTAACCCTAACACTATCCTAGGGCTGATGCTAACCCTAACCCTAACCCTAACACTATCCTAGGGCTGATGGTAACCCTAACCCTAGCCCTAACACTATACCAGGGCTGATGCTAACCCTAACCCTAACACTATCCTAGGCCTGATGCTAACCCTAACCCTAACACTATCCTAGGGCTGATGCTAACCCTAACCCTAACCCTAACACTATCCTAGGCCTGATGCTAACCCTATCCCTAACCCTAACACTCTCCTAGGGCTGAGGCTAACCCTAACCATAACACTATCCTAGGGCTGATGCTAACCCTAACCCTAACCTAAACACTATCCTAGGGTTGATGCTAACCCTAACCCTAACACTATCCTGGGCCTGATGCTAACCCTAACCCTAACCCTAACACTATCCTAGGGCTGATGCTAACCCTAACCCTAACACTATCCTTGGGCTGATGCTAACCCTAACCCTAACCCTAACACTATCCTAGGGCAGATGCTAACCCTAACCCTAACCCTAACACTATCCTAGGCCTGATGCTAACCGTAACACTAACACTATCCTCGGGCTGATGCTAACCCTAACCCTAACCCTAACATTATCCTACGGCTGATGCTAACCCTAACCCTAACTCTAACACTATCTTAGGGGTGAGGCTAACCCTAACCCTAACACTATTCTTCGGCTGATGTTAACCCTAACCCTAAACCTAACACTATCCTTGGGCTGATGCTAACCCTAACCCTAACACTATCCTAGGCCTGATGCTAACCCTAACCCTAACCCTAACACTATCCTAGGGCTGATGCTAACCCTAACCCTAACACTATCCTAGGGCTGATGCTAACCCTAACCCTAACCCTAACACTATCCTAGGGCTGATGCTAACCCTAACCCTAACACTATCCTAGGCCTGATGATAACCCTAACCCTAATCCTAACACTATCCTAGGGCTGATGCTAACCCTAACCCTAACACTATCCTAGGGCTGATGTTAACCCTAACCCTAACCCTAACACTATTCTAGGGCTGATGCTAACAATAACGCTAACCCTAACACTATCCTTGAACTGATGCTAACCCTAACCCTAACCCTAACACTATCCTAGGCCTGATGATAACCCTAACCCTAACCCTAACACTATCCTAGGGTTTATGTTAACCCTAACCCTAACACTATCCTAGGGCTGAGGGTAACCCTAACCCTAACCTAACACTATCCTAGGGCGGATGCTAACCCTAACCCTAACCCTAACACTATCCTAGGGCTGATGGTAACCCTAACCCTAGCCCTAACACTATCCTAGGGCTGATGCTAACCCTAACCCTAACACTATCCTAGGCCTGATGCTAACCCTAACCCTAACACTATCCTAGGGCTGATGCTAACCCTAACCCTAACCCTAACACTATCCTAGGCCTGATGCTAACCCTATCCCTAACCCTAACACTCTCCTAGGGCTGAGGCTAACCCTAACCATAACACTACCCTAGGGTTCATGCTAACCCTAACCCTAACACTATCATTGGGCTGATGCTAACCCTAACCCTAACACTATCCTGGGCCTGATGCTAACCCTAACCCTAACCCTAACACTATCCTAGGGCTGATGCTAACCCTAACCCTAACCCTAACACTATCCTAGGCCTGATGCTAACCGTAACACTAACACTATCCTAGGGCTGATGCTAACCCTAACCCTAACTCTAACACTATCTTAGGGGTGAGGCTAACCCTAACCCTAACACTATCCTACGGCTGATGTTAACCCTAACCCTAACCCTAACACTATCCTAGGGCTGATGCTAACCCTAATCCTAACACTATCCTAGGCCTGCTGCTAACCCTAACCCTAACCCTAACACTTTCCTAGGGCTGATGCTAACCCTAACCCTAACACTATCCTAGGGCTGATGCTAACCCTAACCCTAACCCTAACACTATCCTAGGGCTGATGCTAACCCTAACCCTAACACTATCCTAGGCCTGATGATAACCCTAACCCTAATCCTAACACTATCCTAGGGCTGATGCTAACCCTAACTCTAACACTATCCTAGGGCAGATGCTAACCCTAACCCTAACCCTAATACTATCCTAGGCCTGATGCTAACCGTAACACTAACACTATCCTGGGGCTGATGCTAACCCTAACCCTAACCCTAACATTATCCTACGGCTGATGCTAACCCTAACCCTAACTCTAACACTATCTTAGGGGTGAGGCTAACCCTAACCCTAACACTATCCTACGGCTGATGTTAACCCTAACCCTAACCCTAACACTATCCTAGGGCTGATGCTAACCCTAACCCTAACACTATCCTAGGCCTGATGCTAACCCTAACCCTAACCCTAACACTATCCTAGGGCTGATGCTAACCCTAACCCTAACACTATCCTAGGGCTGATGCTAACCCTAACCCTAACCCTAACACTATCCTAGGGCTGATGCTAACACTAACGCTAACCCTAACACTATCCTTGAAATGATGCTAACCCTAACCCTAACCCTAACACTATCCTAGGCCTGATGATAACCCTAACCCTAACACTATCCTAGGGTTTATGTTAACCCTAACCCTAACACTGTCCTAGGGCTGAGGCTAACCCTAACACTAAACCTAACACTATCCTAGGGCGGATGCTCACCCTAACCCTAACCCTAACACTATCCTAGGGCTGATGCTAACCCTAACACTAACACTATGCTAGAGCTGATGCTAACCCTAACCCTAACCCTAACACTCTCCAAGGGCTGATGCTACCCCTAACCCTAACCCTAACACTATCCTAGGGCTGATGCTAACCCTAACCCTAACACTATCCTAGGGCTGATGCTAACCCTAACCCTAACCCTAACACTATATCTAGGGTTGATGCTAACCCTATCCCTAACACTATCCTAGGGCTGATGCTAACCCTAACCCTAACCCTAACACTATCCTTGGGCTGACGCTAACCCTAACCCTAACACTATCCTAGGGCTGATGTTAACCCTAACCCTAACCCTAACACTATCCTAGGGCTGATGCTAACCCTAACCCTAACACTATCCTAGGGCTGATGCTATCCCTAACCCTAACCCTAACACTATCCTAGGGCTGGTGCTAACCCTAACCCTAACACAATCCTAGGGCTGATGCTAACCCTAACCCTAACCCTAACACTATCCTAGGGCTGATGCTATCCCTAACCCTAACACTATCCTAGGACTGATGCTAACCCTAACCCTAACTCTAACACTATCCTAGGGCTGATGCTAACCCTAACCCTAACACTATCCTAGGGCTCATGCTACCCCTAACCCTAACCCTAACACTATCCTAGGGCTGATGCTAACCCTAACCCTAACACTATCCTAGGGCTGATGCTAACCCTAACCCTAACCCTAACATTATCCCAGGGCTGATGCAAACCCTAACCCTAACACTATCCTAGGGCTGATGCTAACCCTGACCCTAACCCTAACACTATCCTAGGGCTGATGCTAACCCTAACCCTAACCCTAACACTATCCTAGGGCTGATGCTAACCCTAACCCTAACACTATCCTAGGCCTGATGCTAACCCTAACCCTAACCCTAACCCTAACCCTAATACTATCCTAGGGCTGATGCTAACCCTAACCCTAACCCTAACACTATCCTTGGGCTGATGCTAACCCTAACACTAACACTATCCTAGGGCTGATGCTAACCCTAACCCTACCCCTAACACTATCCTAGGGCTGATGCTAACCCTAACCCTAACGCTAACACTATCCTAGGGCTGAGGCTAACCCTAACCCTAACACTATCCTACGGCTGATGCTAATCCTAACCCTAACCCTAACACTATCCTAAGGCTGATGGTAACCCTAACACTAACACTATCCTAAGCCTGGTGCTAACCCTAACTCTAACCCTAACACTATCCTAGGGCTGATGCTAACCCTAACCCTAATAATATCCTACGGCTGATGCTAACACTAACCCTAACCCTAACGCTATCCTAGGGCTGATGCTAACCCTAACGCTAACCCTAACACTATCCTAGGGCTGATGATAACCCTAACCCTAACACTATCCTAGGCCTGATGATAACCCTAACCCTAACCCTAACACTATCCTAGGGATGATGCTAACCCTAACCCTAACACTATCCTAGGCCTGATGCTAACCCTAACCCTAACCCTAACACTATCCTAGGGCTGATGCTAACCCTAACCCTAACACTATCCTAGGGCTGATGCTAACCCTAACCCTAACCCTAACACTATCCTAGGGCTGATGGTAACCCTAACCCTAGCCCTAACACTATACCAGGGCTGATGCTAACCCTAACCCTAACACTATCCTAGGCCTGATGCTAACCCTAACCCTAACACTATCCTAGGGCTGATGCTAACCCTAACCCTAACCCTAACACTATCCTAGGCCTGATGCTAACCCTATCCCTAACCCTAACACTCTCCTAGGGCTGAGGCTAACCCTAACCATAACACTATCCTAGAGCTGATGCTAACCCTAACCCTAACCTAAACACTATCCTAGGGTTGATGCTAACCCTAACCCTAACACTATCCTAGGGCTGATGCTAACCCTAACCCTAACCCTAACACTATCCTTGGGCTGATGCTAACCCTAACCCTAACACTATCCTGGGCCTGATGCTAACCCTAACCCTAACCCTAACACTATCCTAGGGCTGATGCTAACCCTAACCTTAACACTATCCTAGGGCTGATGCTAACCCTAACCCTAACACTATCCTAGGCCTGATGATAACCCTAACCCTAACCCTGACACTATCCTAGGGCTCATGCTAACCCTAACCCTAACACTATCCTACGGCTGATGCTAACCCTAACCCTAACCCTAACACTATCCTAGGGCTGATGCCAACCCTGTCCCTAACCCTAACACTCTCCTAGGGCTGAGGCTAACCCTAAGCCTAACACTATCCTAGGGCTGATGCTAACCCTAACCCTAACACTATCCTTGGGCTGATGCTAACCCTAACCCTAACTCTAACACTATCCTAGGGCAGATGCTAAACCTAACGCTAACCCGAACACTATCCTTGAACTGATGCTAACCCTAACTCTAACCATAACACTATCCTAGGCCTGTTGATAACCCTAACCCTAACCCTAACATTATCCTAGGGTTTATGTTAACCCTAACCCTTACACTATCCTAGGGCTGATGCTAAACCTAACCATAAACCTAACACTATCCTAGGGCTGATGGTAACCCTAACCCTAGCCCTAACACTATCCTAGGGCTGATGCTAACCCTAACCCTAACACTATCCTAGGCCTGATGCTAACCCTAACCCTAACACTATCCTAGGGCTGATGCTAACCCTAACCCTAACCCTAACACTATCCTAGGCCTGATGCTAACCCTATCCCTAACCCTAACACTCTCCTAGGGCTGAGGCTAACCCTAACCATAACACTATCCTAGGGCTGATGCTAACCCTAACCCTAACCTAAACACTATCCTTGGGCTGATGCTAACCCTAACCCTAACACTATCCTGGGCCTGATGCTAACCCTAACACTAACCCTAACACTATCCTAGGGCTGATGCTAACCCTAACCCTAACACTATCCTTAGGCTGATGCTAACCCTAACCCTAACCCTAACACTATCCTAGGGCAGATGCTAACCCTAACCCTAACCCTAACACTATCCTAGGCCTGATGCTAACCGTAACACTAACACTATCCTGGGGCTGATGCTAACCCTAACCCTAACCCTAACATTATCCTACGGCTCATGCTAACCCTAACCCTAACTCTAACACTATCTTAGGGGTGAGGCTAACCCTAACCCTAACACTATCCTACGGCTGATGTTAACCCTAACCCTAACCCTAACACTATCCTAGGGCTGATGCTAACCCTAACCCTAACACTATCCTAGGCCTGATGCTAACCCTAACCCTAACCCTAACACTATCCTAGGGCTGATGCTAACCCTAACCCTAACACTATCCTAGGGCTGATGCTAACCCTAACCCTAACCCTAACACTATCCTAGGGCTGATGCTAACACTAACGCTAACCCTAACACTATCCTTGAAATGATGCTAACCCTAACCCTAACCCTAACACTATCCTAGGCCTGATGATAACCCTAACCCTAACACTATCCTAGGGTTTATGTTAACCCTAACCCTAACACTATCCTAGGGCTGAGGCTAACCCTAACACTAAACCTAACACTATCCTAGGGCGGATGCTCACCCTAACCCTAACCCTAACACTATCCTAGGGCTGATGCTAACCCTAACACTAACACTATGCTAGAGCTGATGCTAACCCTAACCCTAACCGTAACACTCTCCAAGGGCTGATGCTACCCCTAACCCTAACCCTAACACTATCCTAGGGCTGATGCTAACCCTAACCCTAACACTATCCTAGGGCTGATGCTAACCCTAACCCTAACCCTAACACTATATCTAGGGTTGATGCTAACCCTATCCCTAACACTATCCTAGGGCTGATGCTAACCCTAACCCTAACCCTAACACTATCCTTGGGCTGACGCTAACCCTAACCCTAACACTATCCTAGGGCTGATGCTAACCCTAACCCTATCCCTAACACTATCCTAGGGCTGATGCTAACCCTAACCCTAACACTATCCTAGGGCTGATGCTATCCCTAACCCTAACCCTAACACTATCCTAGGGCTGGTGCTAACCCTAACCCTAACACTATCCTAGGGCTGATGCTAACCCTAACCCTAACCCTAACACTATCCTAGGGCTGATGCTATCCCTAACCCTAACACTATCCTAGGACTGATGCTAACCCTAACCCTAACTCTAACACTATCCTAGGGCTGATGCTAACCCTAACCCTAACACTATCCTAGGGCTCATGCTACCCCTAACCCTAACCCTAACACTATCCTAGGGCTGATGCTAACCCTAACCCTAACACTATCCTAGGGCTGATGCTAACCCTAACCCTAACCCTAACATTATCCCAGGGCTGATGCAAACCCTAACCCTAACACTATCCTAGGGCTGATGCTAACCCTGACCCTAACCCTAACACTATCCTAGCGCTGATGCTAACCCTAACCCTAACCCTAACACTATCCTAGGGCTGATGCTAACCCTAACCCTAACACTATCCTAGGCCTGATGCTAACCCTAACCCTAACCCTAACCCTAACCCTAATACTATCCTAGGGCTGATGCTAACCCTAACCCTAACCCTAACACTATCCTTGGGCTGATGCTAACCCTAACACTAACACTATCCTAGGGCTGATGCTAACCCTAACCCTACCCCTAACACTATCCTAGGGCTGATGCTAACCCTAACCCTAACGCTAACACTATCCTAGGGCTGAGGCTAACCCTAACCCTAACACTATCCTACGGCTGATGCTAATCCTAACCCTAACCCTAACACTATCCTAAGGCTGATGGTAACCCTAACACTAACACTATCCTAAGCCTGGTGCTAACCCTAACTCTAACCCTAACACTATCCTAGGGCTGATGCTAACCCTAACCCTAATAATATCCTACGGCTGATGCTAACACTAACCCTAACCCTAACGCTATCCTAGGGCTGATGCTAACCCTAACGCTAACCCTAACACTATCCTAGGGCTGATGATAACCCTAACCCTAACACTATCCTAGGCCTGATGATAACCCTAACCCTAACCCTAACACTATCCTAGGGATGATGCTAACCCTAACCCTAACACTATCCTAGGCCTGATGCTAACCCTAACCCTAACCCTAACACTATTTTAGGGCTGATGCTAACCCTAACCCTAACACTATCCTAGGGCTGATGCTAACCCTAACCCTAACCCTAACACTATCCTAGGGCTGATGGTAACCCTAACCCCAGCACTAACACTATACCAGGGCTGATGCTAACCCTAACCCTAACACTATCCTAGGCCTGATGCTAACCCTAACCCTAACACTATCCTAGGGCTGATGCTAACCCTAACCCTAACCCTAACACTATCCTAGGCCTGATGCTAACCCTATCCCTAACCCTAACACTCTCCTAGGGCTGAGGCTAACCCTAACCCTAACACTATCCTAGGGCTGATGCTAACCCTAACCCTAACCCTAACACTATCCTTGGGCTGATGCTAACCCTAACCCTAACACTATCCTGGGCCTGATGCTAACCCTAACCCTAACCCTAACACTATCCTAGGGCTGATGCTAACCCTAACCCTAACACTATCCTTGGGCTGATGCTAACCCTAACCCTAACCCTAACACTATCCTAGGGCAGATGCTAACCCTAACCCTAACCCTAACACTATCCTAGGCCTGATGCTAACCGTAACACTAACACTATCCTCGGGCTGATGCTAACCCTAACCCTAACCCTAACATTATCCTACGGCTGATGCTAACCCTAACCCTAACTCTAACACTATCTTAGGGGTGAGGCTAACCCTAACCCTAACACTATTCTTCGGCTGATGTTAACCCTAACCCTAACCCTAACACTATCCTTGGGCTGATGCTAACCCTAACCCTAACACTATCCTAGGCCTGATGCTAACCCTAACCCTAACCCTAACACTATCCTAGGGCTGATGCTAACCCTAACCCTAACACTATCCTAGGGCTGATGCTAACCCTAACCCTAACCCTAACACTATCCTAGGGCTGATGCTAACCCTAACCCTAACACTATCCTAGGCCTGATGATAACCCTAACCCTAATCCTAACACTATCCTAGGGCTGATGCTAACCCTAACCCTAACACTATCCTAGGGCTGATGCTAACCCTAACCCTAACCCTAACACTATTCTAGGGCTGATGCTAACAATAACGCTAACCCTAACACTATCATTGAACTGATGCTAACCCTAACCCTAACCCTAACACTATCCTAGGCCTGATGATAACCCTAACCCTAACCCTAACACTATCCTAGGGTTTATGTTAACCCTAACCCTAACACTATCCTAGGGCTGAGGGTAACCCTAACCCTAACCTAACACTATCCTAGGGCGGATGCTAACCCTAACCCTAACCCTAACACTATCCTAGGGCTGATGGTAACCCTAACCCTAGCCCTAACACTATCCTAGGGCTGATGCTAACCCTAACCCTAACACTATCCTAGGCCTGATGCTAACCCTAACCCTAACACTATCCTAGGGCTGATGCTAACCCTAACCCTAACCCTAACACTATCCTAGGCCTGATGCTAACCCTATCCCTAACCCTAACACTCTCCTAGGGCTGAGGCTAACCCTAACCATAACACTACCCTAGGGTTCATGCTAACCCTAACCCTAACACTATCATTGGGCTGATGCTAACCCTAACCCTAACACTATCCTGGGCCTGATGCTAACCCTAACCCTAACCCTAACACTATCCTAGGGCTGATGCTAACCCTAACCCTAACCCTAACACTATCCTAGGCCTGATGCTAACCGTAACACTAACACTATCCTAGGGCTGATGCTAACCCTAACCCTAACTCTAACACTATCTTAGGGGTGAGGCTAACCCTAACCCTAACACTATCCTACGGCTGATGTTAACCCTAACCCTAACCCTAACACTATCCTAGGGCTGATGCTAACCCTAATCCTAACACTATCCTAGGCCTGCTGCTAACCCTAACCCTAACCCTAACACTTTCCTAGGGCTGATGCTAACCCTAACCCTAACACTATCCTAGGGCTGATGCTAACCCTAACCCTAACCCTAACACTATCCTAGGGCTGATGCTAACCCTAACCCTAACACTATCCTAGGCCTGATGATAACCCTAACCCTAATCCTAACACTATCCTAGGGCTGATGCTAACCCTAACTCTAACACTATCCTAGGGCTGATGCTAACCCTAACCCTAACCCTAACACTATCCTAGGGCTGATGGTAACACTAACGCTAACCCTAACACTATCCTTGAACTGATGCTAACCCTAACCCTAACCCTAACACTATCCTAGGCCTGATGATAACCCTAACCCTAACCCTAACACTATCCTAGGGTTTATGTTAACCCTAACCCTAACACTATCCTAGGGCTGAGGGTAACCCTAACACTAAACCTAACACTATCCTAGGGCGGATGCTAACCCTAACCCTAACCCTAACCCTAACACTATCCTAGGGCTGATGGTAACCCTAACCCTAGCCCTAACACTATCCTAGGGCTGATGCTAACCCTAACCCTAACACTATCCTAGACCTGATGCTAACCCTAACCCTAACACTATCCTAGGGCTGATGCTAACCCTAACCCTAACCCTAACACTATCCTAGGCCTGATGCTAACCCTATCCCTAACCCTAACACTCTCCTAGGGCTGAGGCTAACCCTAACCATAACACTATCCTTGGGCTGATGCTAACCCTAACCCTAACACTATCCTGGGCCTGATGCTAACCCTAACCCTAACCCTAACACTATCCTAGGGCTGATGCTAACCCTAACCCTAACACTATCCTTGGGCTGATGCTAAACCTAACCCTAACCCTAACACTATCCTAGGGCAGATGCTAACCCTAACCCTAACCCTAACACTATCCTAGGCCTGATGCTAAACGTAACACTAACACTATCCTAAGGCTGATGCTAACCCTAACCCTAACCCTAACATTATCCTACGGCTGATGCTAACCCTAACCCTAACTCTAACACTATCTTAGGGGTGAGGCTAAACCTAACACTAACACTATCCTCCGGCTGATGTTAACCCTAACCCTAACACTAACACTATCCTAGGGCTGATGCTAACCCTAACCCTAACACTATCCTAGGCCTGATGCTAACCCTAACCCTAACCCTAACACTATCCTAGGGCTGATGCTAACCCTAACCCTAACACTATCCTAGGGCTGATGCTAACCCTAACCCTAACCCTAACACTATCCTAGGGCTGATGCTAACCCTAACCCTAACACTATCCTAGGCCTGATCATAACCCTAACCCTAACCCTAACACTATCCTAGGGCTGATGCTAACCCTAACCCTAACAATATCCTAGGGCTGATGCTAACCCTAACCCTAACCCTAACGCTATCCTAGGGCTGATGCTATCCCTAACCCTAACACTATCCTAGGGCTGATGCTAACCCTAACCCTAACCCTAACACTATCCTAGGGCTGATGCTAACCCTAACCCTAACACTATCCTAGGGCTCATGCTAACCCTAACCCTAACCCTAACACTATCCTAGGGCTGATGCTAATCCTAACCCTAACACTATCCTAGGGCTGATGCTAACCCTAACCCTAACCCTAACATTATCCCAGGGCTGATGCAAACCTTAACACTAACACTATCCTAGGGCTGATGCTATCCCTAACCCTAACCCTAACACTATCCTAGGGCTGATGCTAACCCTAACCCTAACACTATCCTAGGGCTGATGCTAACCCTAACACTAACCCTAACACTAACCTAGTTCTGATGCTAACCCTAGCACTCACACTATCCTAGGCCTGATGATAACCCTAACCCTAACCTTAACACTATCCTAGGGCTGATGCTAACCCTAACCCTAACCCTAACACTATCCTTGGGCTGATGCTAACCCTAACCCTAACACTATCCTGGGCCTGATGCTAACCCTAACCCTAACCCTAACACTGTCCTAGGGCTGATGCTAACCCTAACCCTAACACTATCCTTGGGCTGATGCTAACCCTAACCCTAACCCTAACACTATCCTAGGGCAGATGCTAACCCTAACCCTAACCCTAACACTATCCTAGGCCTGATGCTAACCGTAACACTAACACTATCCTGGGGCTGATGCTAACCCTAACCCTAACCCTAACATTATCCTAGGGCTGATGCTAACCCTAACCCTAACACTATCCTAGGGCTGATGCTAACCCTAACCCTAACACTATCCTGGGCCTGATGCTAACCCTAACCCTAACTCTAACACTATCTTAGGGGTGAGGCTAACCCTAACCCTAACACTATCCTACGGCTGATGTTAACCCTAACCCTAACCCTAACACTATCCTAGGGCTGATGCTAACCCTAACCCTAACACTATCCTAGGCCTGATGCTAACCCTAACCCTAACCCTAACACTATCCTAGGGCTGATGCTAACCCTAACCCTAACACGATCCTAGGGCTGATCCTAACCCTAACCCTAACCCTAACACTATCCTAGGGCTGATGCTAACCCTAACCCTAACACTATCCTAGGGCTGATGCTAACCCTAACCCTAACCCTAACACTATCCTAGGGCTGATGCTAACACTAACGCTAACCCTAACACTATCCTTGAACTGATGCTAACCCTAACCCTAACCCTAACACTATCCTAGGGTTTATGTTAACCCTAACCCTAACACTATCCTAGGGCTCAGGCTAACCCTAACACTAAACCTAACACTATCCTAGGGCGGATGCTAACCCTAACCCTAACCCTAACACTATCCTAGGGCTGATGCTAACCCTAACACTAACACTATGCTAGGGTAGATGCTAACCCTAACCCTAACCCTAACCCTCTCCAAGGGCTGATGCTACCCCTAACCCTAACCCTAACACTATCCTAGGGCTGATGCTAACCCTAACCCTAACACTATCCTAGGGCTGATGCTAACCCTAACCCTAACCCTAACACTATATCTAGGGTTGATGCTAACCCTATCCCTAACACTATCCTAGGGCTGATGCTAACCCTAACCCTAACCCTAACACTATCCTAGGGCTGAGGCTAACCCTAACCCTAACACTATCCTAGGGCTGATGCTAACCCTAACACTAACCCTAACACTAACCTAGTTCTGATGCTAACCCTAACCCTAACACTATCCTAGGGCTGATGCTAACCCTAACCCTAACCCTAACACTATCCTAGGGCTGGTGCTAACCCTAACCCTAACACTATCCTAGGGCTGATGCTAACCCTAACCCTAACCCTAACACTATCCTAGAGCTGATGCTAACCCTAACCCTAACACTATCCTAGGCCTGATGATAACCCTAACCCTAACCCTGACACTATCCTAGGGCTCATGCTAACCCTAACCCTAACACTATCCTAGGGCTGATGCTAACCCTAACCCTAACCCTAACACTATCCTAGGGCTGATGCTAACCCTGTCCCTAACCCTAACACTCTCCTAGTGCTGAGGCTAACCCTAAGCCTAACACTATCCTAGGGCTGATGCTAACCCTAACCCTAACACTATCCTTGGGCTGATGCTAACCCTAACCCTAACCCTAACACTATCCTAGGGCAGATGCTAACCCTAACGCTAACCCTAACACTATCCTTGAACTGATGCTAACCCTAACCCTAACCATAACACTATCCTAGGCCTGTTGATAACCCTAACCCTAACCCTAACATTATCCTAGGGTTTAGGTTAACCCTAACCCTTACACTATCCTAGGGCTGATGCTAAACCTAACCATAAACCTAACACTATCCTAGGGCTGATGGTAACCCTAACCCTAGCCCTAACACTATCCTAGGGCTGATGCTAACCCTAACCCTAACACTATCCTAGGCCTGATGCTAACCCTAACCCTAACACTATCCTAGGGCTGATGCTAACCCTAACCCTAACCCTAACACTATCCTAGGCCTGATGCTAACCCTATCCCTAACCCTAACACTCTCCTAGGGCTGAGGCTAACCCTAAACATAACACTATCCTAGGGCTGATGCTAACCCTAACCCTAACCTAAACACTATCCTAGGGCTGATGCTAACCCTAACCCTAACCCTAACACTATCCTTGGGCTGATGCTAACCCTAACCCTAACACTATCCTGGGCCTGATGCTAACCCTAACCCTAACCCTAACACTATCCTAGGGCTGATGCTAACCCTAACCCTAACACTATCCTAGGCCTGATGCTAACCCTAACCCTAACCCTAACACTATCCTAGGGCTGATGCTAACCCTAACCCTAACACTATCCTAGGGCTGATGCTAACCCTAACCCTAACCCTAACACTATCCTAGGGCTGATGCTAACCCTAACCCTAACACTATCCTAGGGCTGATGCTAACCCTAACCCTAACCCTAACACTAACCTAGTTCTGATGCTAACCCTAACCCTAACACTATCCTAGGGCTGATGCTAACCCTAACCCTAACCCTAACACTATCCTAGGGCTGGTGCTAACCCTAACCGTAACACTATCCTAGGGCTGATGCTAACCCTAACCCTAACCCTAACGCTATCCTAGGGCTGATGCTATCCCTAACCCTAACACTATCCTAGGGCTGATGCTAACCCTAACCCTAACCCTAACACTATCCTAGGGCTGATGCTAACCCTAACCCTAACACTATCCTAGGGCTCATGCTAACCCTAACCCTAACCCTAACACTATCCTAGGGCTGATGCTAATCCTAACCCTAACACTATCCTAGGGCTGATGCTAACCCTAACCCTAACCCTAACATTATCCCAGGGCTGATGCAAACCCTAACCCTAACACTATCCTAGGGCTGATGCTAACCCTAACCCTAACCCTAACACTATCCTAGGGCTGATGCTAACCCTAACCCTAACCCTGACACTATCCTAGGGCTGATGCTAACCATAACACTAACACTATCCTAGGGCTGATGCTAACCCTAACACTAACACTATCCTAGGGCTGATGCTAACCCTAACCCTAACCCTAACACTATCCTAGGGCTGATGCTAACCCTAACCCTAACCCTAACACTATCCTAGGGCTGATGCTAACCCTAACACTAACACTATCCTAGGGCGGATGCTAACCCTAACCCTAACCCTAACACTCTCCAAGGCCTGATGCTAACCATAACCATAACCCTAACACTATCCTAGGGCTGATGCTAACCCTAACCCTAACACTATCCTAGGGCTGATGCTAACCCTAACCCTAACACTATCCTAGGCCTGATAATAACCCTAACCCTAACCCTAACACTATCCTAGGGCTGATGCTAACCCTAACCCTAACACTATCCTAGGGCTGATGCTAACCCTAACCCTAACCCTAACACTATCCTAGGGCTGATGCTAACCCTAGCACTCACACTATCCTAGGCCTGATGATAACCCTAACCCTAACCTTAACACTATCCTAGGGCTGATGCTAACCCTAACCCTAACCCTAACACTATCCTAGAGCTGATGCTAACCCTAACCCTAACACTATCCTAGGCCTGATGATAACCCTAACCCTAACGCTGACACTATCCTAGGGCTCATGCTAACCCTAACCCTAACACTATCCTAGGGCTGATGCTAACCCTAACCCTAACCCTAACACTATCCTAGGGCTGATGCTAACCCTGTCCCTAACCCTAACACTCTCCTAGGGCTGAGGCTAACCCTAACCCTAACACTATCCTAGGGCTGATGCTAATCCTAACCCTAACACTATCCTTGGGCTGATGCTAACCCTAACCCTAACCCTAACACTATCCTAGGGCAGATGCTAACCCTAACGCTAACCCTAACACTATCCTTGAACTGATGCTAACCCTAACCCTAACCATAACACTATCCTAGGCCTGTTGATAACCCTAACCCTAACCCTAACACTATCCTAGGGTTTATGTTAACCCTAACCCTAACACTATCCTAGGGCTGATGCTAAACCTAACCATAAACCTAACACTATCCTAGGGCTGATGGTAACCCTAACCCTAGCCCTAACACTATCCTAGGGCTGATGCTAACCCTAACCCTAACACTATCCTAGGCCTGATGCTAACCCTAACCCTAACACTATCCTAGGGCTGATGCTAACCGTAACCCTAACCCTAACACTATCCTAGGCCTGATGCTAACCCTATCCCTAACCCTAACACTCTCCTAGGGCTGAGGCTAACCCTCACCATAACACTATCCTAGGGCTGATGCTAACCCTAACCCTAACCTAAACACTATCCTAGGGTTGATGCTAACCCTAACCCTAACACTATCCTGGGCCTGATGCTAACCCTAACCCTAACCCTAACACTATCCTAGGGCTGATGCTAACCCTAACTCTAACACTATCCTTGGGCTGATGCTAACCCTAACCCTAACCCTAACACTATCCTAGGGCAGATGCTAACCCTAAAAGTAACCCTATCACTATCCTAGGCCTGATGCTAACCGTAACACTAACACTATCCTGGGGCTGATGCTAACCCTAACCCTAACCCTAACATTATCCTACGGCTGATGCTAACCCTAACCCTAACTCTAACACTATCTTAGGGGTGAGGCTAACCCTAACCCTAACACTATCCTACGGCTGATGTTAACCCTAACCCTAACCCTAACACTATCCTAGGGCTGATGCTAACCCTAACCCTAACACTATCCTAGGCCTGATGCTAACCCTAACCCTAACCCTAACACTATCCTAGGGCTGATGCTAACCCTAACCCTAACACTATCCTAGGGCTGATCCTAACCCTAACCCTAACCCTAACACTCTCCTAGGGCTGATGCTAATCCTAACCCTAACACTATCCAAGGCCTGATGATAACCCTAACCCTAACCCTAACACTATCCTAGGGCTGATGCTAACCCTAACCCTAACACTATCCTAGGGCTGATGCTAACCCTAACCCTAACCCTAACACTATCCTAGGGCTGATGCTAACACTAACGCTAACCCTAACACTATCCTTGAACTGATGCTAACCCTAACCCTAACCCTAACACTATCCTAGGCCTGATGATAACCCTAACCCTAACCCTAACACTATCCTAGGGTTTATGTTAACCCTAACCCTAACACTATCCTAGGGCTCAGGCTAACCCTAACACTAAACCTAACACTATCCTAGGGCGGATGCTAACCCTAACCCTAACCCTAACACTATCCTAGGGCTGATGCTAACCCTAACACTAACACTATGCTAGGGTAGATGCTAACCCTAACCCTAACCCTAACCCTCTCCAAGGGCTGATGCTACCCCTAACCCTAACCCTAACACTATCCTAGGGCTGATGCTAACCCTAACCCTAACACTATCCTAGGGCTGATGCTAACCCTAACCCTAACCCTAACACTATATCTAGGGTTGATGCTAACCCTATCCCTAACACTATCCTAGGGCTGATGCTAACCCTAACCCTAACCCTAACACTATCCTAGGGCTGAGGCTAACCCTAACCCTAACACTATCCTAGGGCTGATGCTAACCCTAACACTAACCCTAACACTAACCTAGTTCTGATGCTAACCCTAACCCTAACACTATCCTAGGGCTGATGCTAACCCTAACCCTAACCCTAACACTATCCTAGGGCTGGTGCTAACCCTAACCCTAACACTATCCTAGGGCTGATGCTAACCCTAACCATAACCCTAACACTATCCTAGAGCTGATGCTAACCCTAACCCTAACACTATCCTAGGCCTGATGATAACCCTAACCCTAACCCTGACACTATCCTAGGGCTCATGCTAACCCTAACCCTAACACTATCCTAGGGCTGATGCTAACCCTAACCCTAACGCTAACACTATCCTAGGGCTGATGCTAACCCTGTCCCTAACCCTAACACTCTCCTAGTGCTGAGGCTAACCCTAAGCCTAACACTATCCTAGGGCTGATGCTAACCCTAACCCTAACACTATCCTTGGGCTGATGCTAACCCTAACCCTAACCCTAACACTATCCTAGGGCAGATGCTAACCCTAACGCTAACCCTAACACTATCCTTGAACTGATGCTAACCCTAACCCTAACCATAACACTATCCTAGGCCTGTTGATAACCCTAACCCTAACCCTAACATTATCCTAGGGTTTATGTTAACCCTAACCCTTTCACTATCCTAGGGCTGATGCTAAACCTAACCATAAACCTAACACTATCCTAGGGCTGATGGTAACCCTAACCCTAGCCCTAACACTATCCTAGGGCTGATGCTAACCCTAACCCTAACACTATCCTAGGCCTGATGCTAACCCTAACCCTAACACTATGCTAGGGCTGATGCTAACCCTAACCCTAACCCTAACACTATCCTAGGCATGATGCTAACCCTATCCCTAACCCTAACACTCTCCTAGGGCTGAGGCTAACCCTAACCATAACACTATCCTAGGGCTGATGCTAACCCTAACCCTAACCTAAACACTATCCTAGGGCTGATGCTAACCCTAACCCTAACCCTAACACTATCCTAGGGGTGATGCTAACCTAACCCTAACCCTAACACTCTCCAAGGGCTGATGCTAACCCTAACCCTAACCCTAACACTATCCTAGGGCTGATGCTAACCCTAACCCTAACCCTAACACTATCCTAAGTCTGATGCTAACCCTAGCACTCACACTATCCTAGGCCTGATGATAACCCTAACCCTAACCTTAACACTATCCTAGGGCTGATGCTAACCCTAACCCTAACCCTAACACTATCCTTGGGCTGATGCTAACCCTAACCCTAACACTATCCTGGGCCTGATGCTAACCCTAACCCTAACCCTAACACTGTCCTAGGGCTGATGCTAACCCTAACCCTAACACTATCCTTGGGCTGATGCTAACCCTAACCCTAACCCTAACACTATCCTAGGGCAGATGCTAACCCTAACCCTAACCCTAACACTATCCTAGGCCTGATGCTAACCGTAACACTAACACTATCCTGGGGCTGATGCTAACCCTAACCCTAACCCTAACATTATCCTAGGGCTGATGCTAACCCTAACCCTAACACTATCCTAGGGCTGATGCTAACCCTAACCCTAACACTATCCTGGGCCTGATGCTAACCCTAACCCTAACTCTAACACTATCTTAGGGGTGAGGCTAACCCTAACCCTAACACTATCCTACGGCTGATGTTAACCCTAACCCTAACCCTAACACTATCCTAGGGCTGATGCTAACCCTAACCCTAACACTATCCTAGGCCTGATGCTAACCCTAACCCTAACCCTAACACTATCCTAGGGCTGATGCTAACCCTAACCCTAACACTATCCTAGGGCTGATCCTAACCCTAACCCTAACCCTAACACTATCCTAGGGCTGATGCTAACCCTAACCCTAACACTATCCTAGGGCTGATGCTAACCCTAACCCTAACCCTAACACTATCCTAGGGCTGATGCTAACACTAACTCTAACCCTAACACTATCCTTGAACTGATGCTAACCCTAACCCTAACCCTAACACTATCCTAGGCCTGATGATAACCCTAACCCTAACCCTAACACTATCCTAGGGTTTATGTTAACCCTAACCCTAACACTATCCTAGGTCTCAGGCTAACCCTAACACTAAACCTAACACTATCCTAGGGCGGATGCTAACCCTAACCCTAACCCTAACACTATCCTAGGGCTGATGCTAACCCTAACACTAACACTATGCTAGGGCTGATGCTAACCCTAACCATAACCCTAACACTCTCCAAGGGCTGATGCTACCCCTAACCCTAACCCTAACACTATCCTAGGGCTGATGCTAACCCTAACCCTAACACTATCCTAGGGCTGATGCTAACCCTAACCCTAACCCTAACACTATATCTAGGGTTGATGCTAACCCTATCCCTAACACTATCCTAGGGCTGATGCTAACCCTAACCCTAACCCTAACACTATCCTAGGGCTGATGCTAACCCTAACCCTAACACTATCCTAGGGCTGATGCTAACCCTAACACTAACCCTAACACTAACCTAGTTCTGATGCTAACCCTAACCCTAACACTATCCTAGGGCTGATGCTAACCCTAACCCTAACCCTAACACTATCCTAGGGCTGGTGCTAACCCTAACCCTAACACTATCCTAGGGCTGATGCTAACCCTAACCCTAACCCTAACACTATCCTAGAGCTGATGCTAACCCTAACCCTAACACTATCCTAGGCCTGATGATAACCCTAACCCTAACCCTGACACTATCCTAGGGCTCATGCTAACCCTAACCCTAACACTATCCTAGGGCTGATGCTAACCCTAACCCTAACCCTAACACTATCCTAGGGCTGATGCTAACCCTGTCCCTAACCCTAACACTCTCCTAGGGCTGAGGCTAACCCTAAGCCTAACACTATCCTAGGGCTGATGCTAACCCTAACCCTAACACTATCCTTGGGCTGATGCTAACCCTAACCCTAACTCTAACACTATCCTAGGGCAGATGCTAAACCTAACGCTAACCCGAACACTATCCTTGAACTGATGCTAACCTTAACTCTAACCATAACACTATCCTAGGCCTGTTGATAACCCTAACCCTAACCCTAACATTATCCTAGGGTTTATGTTAACCCTAACCCTTACACTATCCTAGGGCTGATGCTAAACCTAACCATAAACCTAACACTATCCTAGGGCTGATGGTAACCCTAACCCTAGCCCTAACACTATCCTAGGGCTGATGCTAACCCTAACACTAACACTATCCTAGGCCTGATGCTAACCCTAACCCTAACACTATCCTAGGGCTGATGCTAACCCTAACCCTAACCCTAACACTATCCTAGGCCTGATGCTAACCCTATCCCTAACCCTAACACTCTCCTAGGGCTGAGGCTAACCCTAACCATAACACTATCCTAGGGCTGATGCTAACCCTAACCCTAACCTAAACACTATACTAGGGTTGATGGTAACCCTAACCCTAACCCTATCCTAGGGCTGATGCTAACCCTAACCCTAACCCTAACACTATCCTTGGGCTGATGCTAACCCTAACCCTAACACTATCCTGGGCCTGATGCTAACCCTAACACTAACCCTAACACTATCCTAGGGCTGATGCTAACCCTAACCCTAACACTATCCTTAGGCTGATGCTAACCCTAACCCTAACCCTAACACTATCCTAGGGCAGATGCTAACCCTAACCCTAACCCTAACACTATCCTAGGCCTGATGCTAACCGTAACACTAACACTATCCTGGGGCTGATGCTAACCCTAACCCTAACCCTAACATTATCCTACGGCTGATGCTAACCCTAACCCTAACTCTAACACTATCTTAGGGGTGAGGCTAACCTTAACCCTAACACTATCCTACGGCTGATGTTAACCCTAACCCTAACCCTAACACTATCCTAGGGCTGATGCTAACCCTAACCCTAACACTATCCTAGGCCTGATGCTAACCCTAACCCTAACCCTAACACTATCCTAGGGCTGATGCTAACCCTAACACTAACACTATCCTAGGGCTGATGCTAACCCTAACCCTAACCCTAACACTATCCTAGGGCTGATGCTAACCCTAACCCTAACACTATCCTAGGCCTGATGCTAACCCTAACCCTAACACTATCCTAGGGCTGATGCTAACCCTAACCCTAACCCTAACACTATCCTAGGCCTGATGCTAACCCTATCCCTAACCCTAACACTCTCCTAGGGCTGAGGCTAACCCTAACCATAACACTATCCTAGGGCTGATGCTAACCCTAACCCTAACCTAAACACTATACTAGGGTTGATGGTAACCCTAACCCTAACCCTATCCTAGGGCTGATGCTAACCCTAACCCTAACCCTAACACTATCCTTGGGCTGATGCTAACCCTAACCCTAACACTATCCTGGGCCTGATGCTAACCCTAACACTAACCCTAACACTATCCTAGGGCTGATGCTAACCCTAACCCTAACACTATCCTTAGGCTGATGCTAACCCTAACCCTAACCCTAACACTATCCTAGGGCAGATGCTAACCCTAACCCTAAGCCTAACACTATCCTAGGCCTGATGCTAACCGTAACACTAACACTATCCTGGGGCTGATGCTAACCCTAACCCTAACCCTAACATTATCCTACGGCTGATGCTAACCCTAACCCTAACTCTAACACTATCTTAGGGGTGAGGCTAACCTTAACCCTAACACTATCCTACGGCTGATGTTAACCCTAACCCTAACCCTAACACTATCCTAGGGCTGATGCTAACCCTAACCCTAACACTATCCTAGGCCTGATGCTAACCCTAACCCTAACCCTAACACTATCCTAGGGCTGATGCTAACCCTAACACTAACACTATCCTAGGGCTGATGCTAACCCTAACCCTAACCCTAACACTATCCTAGGGCTGATGCTAACCCTAACCCTAACACTATCCTAGGCCTGATGCTAACCCTAACCCTAACCCTAACACTATCCTAGGGCTCATGCTAACCCTAACCCTAACACTATCCTAGGGCTGATGCTAACCCTAACCCTAACCCTAACACTATCCTAGGGCTGATGCTAACCCTGTCCCTAACCCTAACACTCTCCTAGGGCTGAGGCTAACCCTAACCCTAACACTATCCTAGGGCTGATGCTAACCCTAACCCTAACACTATCCTTGGGCTGATGCTAACCCTAACCCTAACCCTAACACTATCCTAGGGCAGATGCTAACCCTAACGCTAACCCTAACACTATCCTTGAACTGATGCTAACCCTAACCCTAACCATAACACTATCCTAGGCCTGTTGATAACCCTAACCCTAACCCTAACACTATCCTAGGGTTTATGTTAACACTAACCCTAACACTATCCTAGGGCTGATGCTAAACCTAACCGTAAACCTAACACTATCCTAGGGCTGATGGTAACCCTAACCCTAGCCCTAACACTATCCTAGGGCTGATGATAACCCTAACCCTAACTCTAACACTATCTTAGGGGGGAGGCTAACCCTAACCCTAACACTATCCTACGGCTGATGTTAACCCTAACCCTAACCCTAACACTATCCTAGGGCTGATGCTAACCCTAACCCTAACACTATCCTAGTCCTGATGCTAACCCTAACCCTAACCCTAACACTATCCTAGGGCTGATGCTAACCCTAACCCTAACACTATCCTAGGGCTGATCCTAACCCTAACCCTAACCCTAACACTCTCCTAGGGCTGATGCTAACCCTAACCCTAACACTATCCAAGGCCTGATGATAACCCTAACCCTAACCCTAACACTATCCTAGGGCTGATGCTAACCCTAACCCTAACACTATCCTAGGGCTGATGCTAACCCTAACCCTAACCCTAACACTATCCTAGGGCTGATGCTAACACTAACTCTAACCCTAACACTATCCTTGAACTGATGCTAACCCTAACCCTAACCCTAACACTATCCTAGGCCTGATGATAACCCTAACCCTAACCCTAACACTATCCTAGGGTTTATGTTAACCCTAACCCTAACACTATCCTAGGGCTCAGGCTAACCCTAACACTAAACCTACCACTATCCTAGGGCGGATGCTAACCCTAACCCTAACCCTAACACTATCCTAGGGCTGATGCTAACCCTAACACTAACACTATGCTAGTGCTGATGCTAACCCTAACCATAACCCTAACACTCTCCAAGGGCTGATGCTACCCCTAACCCTAACCCTAACACTATCCTAGGGCTGATGCTAACCCTAACCCTAACACTATCCTAGGGCTGATGCTAACCCTAACACTAACCCTAACACTATATCTAGGGTTGATGCTAACCCTATCCCTAACACTATCCTAGGGCTGATGCTAACCCTAACCCTAACCCTAACACTATCCTAGGGCTGATGCTAACCCTAACCCTAACACTATCCTAGGGCTGATGCTAACCCTAACACTAACCCTAACACTAACCTAGTTCTGATGCTAACCCTAACCCTAACACTATCCTAGGGCTGATGCTAACCCTAACCCTAACCCTAACACTATCCTAGGGCTGGTGCTAACCCTAACCCTAACACTATCCTAGGGCTGATGCTAACCCTAACCCTAACCCTAACACTATCCTAGAGCTGATGCTAACCCTAACCCTAACACTATCCTAGGCCTGATGATAACCCTAACCCTAACCCTGACACTATCCTAGGGCTCATGCTAACCCTAACCCTAACACTATCCTAGGGCTGATGCTAACCCTAACCCTAACCCTAACACTATCCTAGGGCTGATGCTAACCCTGTCCCTAACCCTAACACTCTCCTAGGGCTGAGGCTAACCCTAAGCCTAACACTATCCTAGGGCTGATGCTAACCCTAACCCTAACACTATCCTTGGGCTGATGCTAACCCTAACCCTAACTCTAACACTATCCTAGGGCAGATGCTAAACCTAACGCTAACCCGAACACTATCCTTGAACTGATGCTAACCTTAACTCTAACCATAACACTATCCTAGGCCTGTTGATAACCCTAACCCTAACCCTAACATTATCCTAGGGTTTATGTTAACCCTAACCCTTACACTATCCTAGGGCTGATGCTAAACCTAACCATAAACCTAACACTATCCTAGGGCTGATGGTAACCCTAACCCTAGCCCTAACACTATCCTAGGGCTGATGCTAACCCTAACCCTAACACTATCCTAGGCCTGATGCTAACCCTAACCCTAACACTATCCTAGGGCTGATGCTAACCCTAACCCTAACCCTAACACTATCCTAGGCCTGATGCTAACCCTATCCCTAACCCTAACACTCTCCTAGGGCTGAGGCTAACCCTAACCATAACACTATCCTAGGGCTGATGCTAACCCTAACCCTAACCTAAACACTATACTAGGGTTGATGGTAACCCTAACCCTAACCCTATCCTAGGGCTGATGCTAACCCTAACCCTAACCCTAACACTATCCTTGGGCTGATGCTAACCCTAACCCTAACACTATCCTGGGCCTGATGCTAACCCTAACACTAACCCTAACACTATCCTAGGGCTGATGCTAACCCTAACCCTAACACTATCCTTAGGCTGATGCTAACCCTAACCCTAACCCTAACACTATCCTAGGGCAGATGCTAACCCTAACCCTAACCCTAACACTATCCTAGGCCTGATGCTAACCGTAACACTAACACTATCCTGGGGCTGATGCTAACCCTAACCCTAACCCTAACATTATCCTACGGCTGATGCTAACCCTAACCCTAACTCTAACACTATCTTAGGGGTGAGGCTAACCTTAACCCTAACACTATCCTACGGCTGATGTTAACCCTAACCCTAACCCTAACACTATCCTAGGGCTGATGCTAACCCTAACCCTAACACTATCCTAGGCCTGATGCTAACCCTAACCCTAACCCTAACACTATCCTAGGGCTGATGCTAACCCTAACACTAACACTATCCTAGGGCTGATGCTAACCCTAACCCTAACCCTAACACTATCCTAGGGCTGATGCTAACCCTAACCCTAACACTATCCTAGGCCTGATGCTAACCCTAACCCTAACCCTAACACTATCCTAGGGCTGATGCTAACCCTAACCCTAACACTATCCTAGGGCTGATGCTAACCCTAACCTAACCCTAACACTATCCTAGGGCTGATGCTAACACTAACGCTAACCCTAACACTATCCTTGAATTGATGCTAAACCTAACCCTAACCCTAACACTATCCTAGGCCTGATGATAACCCTAACCCTAACCCTAACACTATCCTAGGGTTTATGTTAACCCTAACCCTAACACTCTCCAAGGGCTGATGCTACCCCTAACCCTAACCCTAACACTATCCTAGGGCTGATGCTAACCCTAACCCTAACACTATCCTAGGGCTGATGCTAACCCTAACCCTAACTCTAACACTATATCTAGGGTTGATGCTAACCCTATCCCTAACACTATCCTAGGGCTGATGCTAACCCTAACCCTAACCCTAACACTATCCTAGGGCTGATGCTAACCCTAACCCTAACACTATCCTAGGGCTGATGCTAACCCTAACCCTAACCCTAACACTAACCTAGTTCTGATGCTAACCCTAACCCTAACACTATCCTAGGGCTGATGCTAACCCTAACCCTAACCCTAACACTATCCTAGGGCTGGTGCTACCCCTAACCCTAACACTATCCTAGGGCTGATGCTAACCCTAACCCTAACCCTAACACTATCCTAGGACTGATGCTAACCCTAACCCTAACCCTAACCCTAACCCTAAACCTAACACTATCCTAGGGCTGATGCTAACCCTAACCCTAACACTATCCTAGGCCTGATGCTAACCCTAACCCTAACCCTAACCCTAACCCTAATACTATCCTAGGGCTGATGCTAACCGTAACCCTAACCCTAACACTATCCTAGGGCTGATGCTAACCCTAACACTAACACTATCCTAGGGCTGATGCTAACCCTAACCCTACCCCTAACACTATCCTAGGGCTGATGCTAACCCTAACCCTAACGCTAACACTATCCTAGGGCTGAGGCTAACCCTAACCCTAACACTATCCTACGGCTGATGCTAATCCTAACCCTAACCCTAACACTATCCTAAGGCTGATGGTAACCCTAACACTAACACTATCCTAAGCCTGCTGCTAACCCTAACTCTAACCCTAACACTATCCTAGGGCTGATGCTAACCCTAACCCTAATAATATCCTACAGCTGATGCTAACACTAACCCTAACCCTAACGCTATCCTAGGGCTGATGCTAACCCTAACCCTAACCCTAACACTATCCTAGGGCTGATGCTAACCCTAACCCTAACACTATCCTAGGCCTGATGATAACCCTAACCCTAACACTAACACTATCCTAGGGCTGATGCTAACCCTAACCCTAACACTATCCTAGGCCTGATGCTAACCCTAAACCTAACCCTAACACTATCAAGGGCTGATGCTAACCCTAACCCTAACACTATCCTAGGGCTGATGCTAACCCTAACCCTAACCCTAACACTATCCTAGGGCTGATGGTAACCCTAACCCTAGCCCTAACACTATCCTAGGGCTGATGCTAACCCTAACCCTAACATTATCCTAGGCATGATGCTAACCCTAACCCTAACACTATCCTAGGGATGGTGCTAACCCTAACCCTAACCCTAACACTATCCTAGGGCTGATGCTAACCCTAACCCTAACACTATCCTTGGGCTGATGCTAACCCTAACCCTAACCCTAACACTATCCTAGGGCAGATGCTAACCCTAACCCTAACCCTAACACTATCCTAGGCCTGATGCTAACCGTAACACTAACACTATCCTAGGGCTGATGCTAACCCTAACCCTAACCCTAACATTATCCTACGGCTGATGCTAACCCTAACCCTAACTCTAACACTATCTTAGGGGTGAGGCTAACCCTAACCCTAACACTATCCTACGGCTGATGTTAACCCTAACCCTAACCCTAACACTATCCTAGGGCTGATGCTAACCCTAACCCTAACACTATCCTAGGCCTGATGCTAACCCTAACCATAACCCTAACACTATCCTAGGGCTGATGCTAACCCTAACCCTAACACTATCCTAGGGCTGATCCTAACCCTAACCCTAACCCTAACAGTATCCTAGGGCTGATGCTAACCAAAACCCTAACACTATCCTAGGCCTGATGATAACCCTAACCCTAACCCTAACACTATCCTAGGGCTGATTCTAACCCTAACCCTAACACTATCCTAGGGCTGATGCTAACCCTAACCCTAACCCTAACACTATCCTAGGGCTGATGCTAACCCTAACCCTAACACTATCCTAGGGCTGATCCTAACCCTAACCCTAACCCTAACACTCTCCTAGGGCTGATGCTAACCCTAACCCTAACACTATCCAAGGCCTGATGATAACCCTAACCCTAACCCTAACACTATCCTAGGGCTGATGCTAACCCTAACCCTAACACTATCCTAGGGCTGATGCTAACCCTAACCCAAACCCTAACACTATCCTAGGGCTGATGCTAACACTAACTCTAACCCTAACACTATCCTTGAACTGATGCTAACCCTAACCCTAACCCTAACACTATCCTAGGCCTGATGATAACCCTAACCCTAACCCTAACACTATCCTAGGGTTTATGTTAACCCTAACCCTAACACTATCCTAGGGCTCAGGCTAACCCTAACACTAAACCTACCACTATCCTAGGGCGGATGCTAACCCTAACCCTAACCCTAACACTATCCTAGGGCTGATGCTAACCCTAACACTAACACTATGCTAGGGCTGATGCTAACCCTAACCATAACCCTAACACTCTCCAAGGGCTGATGCTACCCCTAACCCTAACCCTAACACTATCCTAGGGCTGATGCTAACCCTAACGCTAACACTATCCTAGGGCTGATGCTAACCCTAACCCTAACCCTAACACTATATCTAGGGTTGATGCTAACCCTATCCCTAACACTATCCTAGGGCTGATGCTAACCCTAACCCTAACCGTAACACTATCCTAGGGCTGATGCTAACCCTAACCCTAACACTATCCTAGGGCTGATGCTAACCCTAACACTAACCCTAACACTAACCTAGTTCTGATGCTAACCCTAACACTAACACTATCCTAGGGCTGATGCTAACCCTAACCCTAACCCTAACACTATCCTAGGGCTGGTGCTAACCCTAACCCTAACACTATCCTAGGGCTGATGCTAACCCTAACCCTAACCCTAACACTATCCTAGAGCTGATGCTAACCCTAACCCTAACACTATCCTAGGCCTGATGATAACCCTAACCCTAACCCTGACACTATCCTAGGGCTCATGCTAACCCTAACCCTAACACTATCCTAGGGCTGATGCTAACCCTAACCCTAACCCTAACACTATCCTAGGGCTGATGCTAACCCTTTCCCTAACCCTAACACTCTCCTAGGGCTGAGGCTAACCCTAAGCCTAACACTATCCTAGGGCTGATGCTAACCCTAACCCTAACACTATCCTTGGGCTGATGCTAACCCTAACCCTAACTCTAACACTATCCTAGGGCAGATGCTAAACCTAACGCTAACCCGAACACTATCCTTGAACTGATGCTAACCTTAACTCTAACCATAACACTATCCTAGGCCTGTTGATAACCCTAACCCTAACCCTAACATTATCCTAGGGTTTATGTTAACCCTAACCCTTACACTATCCTAGGGCTGATGCTAAACCTAACCATAAACCTAACACTATCCTAGGGCTGATGGTAACCCTAACCCTAGCCCTAACACTATCCTAGGGCTGATGCTAACCCTAACCCTAACACTATCCTAGGCCTGATGCTAACCCTAACCCTAACACTATCCTAGGGCTGATGCTAACCCTAACCCTAACCCTAACACTATCCTAGGCCTGATGCTAACCCTATCCCTAACCCTAACACTCTCCTAGGGCTGAGGCTAACCCTAACCATAACACTATCCTAGGGCTGATGCTAACCCTAACCCTAACCTAAACACTATACTAGGGTTGATGGTAACCCTAACCCTAACCCTATCCTAGGGCTGATGCTAACCCTAACCCTAACCCTAACACTATCCTTGGGCTGATGCTAACCCTAACCCTAACACTATCCTGGGCCTGATGCTAACCCTAACACTAACCCTAACACTATCCTAGGGCTGATGCTAACCCTAACCCTAACACTATCCTTAGGCTGATGCTAACCCTAACCCTAACCCTAACACTATCCTAGGGCAGATGCTAACCCTAACCCTAACCCTAACACTATCCTAGGCCTGATGCTAACCGTAACACTAACACTATCCTGGGGCTGATGCTAACCCTAACCCTAACCCTAACATTATCCTACGGCTGATGCTAACCCTAACCCTAACTCTAACACTATCTTAGGGGTGAGGCTAACCTTAACCCTAACACTATCCTACGGCTGATGTTAACCCTAACCCTAACCCTAACACTATCCTAGGGCTGATGCTAACCCTAACCCTAACACTATCCTAGGCGTGATGCTAACCCTAACCCTAACCCTAACACTATCCTAGGGCTGATGCTAACCCTAACACTAACACTATCCTAGGGCTGATGCTAACCCTAACCCTAACCCTAACACTATCCTAGGGCTGATGCTAACCCTAACCCTAACACTATCCTAGGCCTGATGCTAACCCTAACCCTAACCCTAACACTATCCTAGGGCTGATGCTAACCCTAACCCTAACACTATCCTAGGGCTGATGCTAACCCTAACCCTAACCCTAACACTATCCTAGGGCTGATGCTAACACTAACGCTAACCCTAACACTATCCTTGAATTGATGCTAACCCTAACCCTAACCCTAACACTATCCTAGGCCTGATGATAACCCTAACCCTAACCCTAACACTATCCTAGGGTTTATGTTAACCCTAACCCTAACACTCTCCAAGGGCTGATGCTACCCCTAACCCTAACCCTAACACTATCCTAGGGCTGATGCTAACCCTAACCCTAACACTATCCTAGGGCTGATGCTAACCCTAACCCTAACTCTAACACTATATCTAGGGTTGATGCTAACCCTATCCCTAACACTATCCTAGGGCTGATGCTAACCCTAACCCTAACCCTAACACTATCCTAGGGCTGATGCTAACCCTAACCCTAACACTATCCTAGGGCTGATGCTAACCCTAACCCTAACCCTAACACTAACCTAGTTCTGATGCTAACCCTAACCCTAACACTATCCTAGGGCTGATGCTAACCCTAACCCTAACCCTAACACTATCCTAGGGCTGGTGCTAACCCTAACCCTAACACTATCCTAGGGCTGATGCTAACCCTAACCCTAACCCTAACACTATCCTAGGGCTGATGCTATCCGTAACCCTAACACTATCCTAGGACTGATGCTAACCCTAACCCTAACCCTAACCCTAACCCTAACACTATCCTAGGGCTGATGCTAACCCTAACCCTAACACTATCCTAGGCCTGATGCTAACCCTAACCCTAACCCTAACCCTAACCCTAATACTATCCTAGGGCTGATGCTATCCGTAACCCTAACCCTAACACTATCCTAGGGCTGATGCTAACCCTAACACTAACACTATCCTAGGGCTGATGCTAACCCTAACCCTACCCCTAACACTATCCTAGGGCTGATGCTAACCCTAACCCTAACGCTAACACTATCCTAGGGCTGAGGCTAACCCTAACCCTAACACTATCCTACGGCTGATGCTAATCCGAACCCTAACCCTAACACTATCCTAAGGCTGATGGTAACCCTAACACTAACACTATCCTAAGCCTGCTGCTAACCCTAACGCTAACCCTAACACTATCCTAGGGCTGATGCTAACCCTAACCCTAATAATATCCTACGGCTGATGCTAACACTAACCCTAACCCTAACGCTATCCTAGGGCTGATGCTAACCCTAACCCTAACCCTAACACTATCCTAGGGCTGATGCTAACCCTAACCCTAAAACTATCCTAGGCCTGATGATAACCCTAACCCTAACACTAACACTATCCTAGGGCTGATGCTAACCCTAACCCTAACACTATCCTAGGCCTGATGCTAACCCTAAACCTAACCCTAACACTATCAAGGGCTGATGCTAACCCTAACCCTAACACTATCCTAGGGCTGATGCTAACCCTAACCCTAACCCTAACACTCTCCTTGGGCTGATGCTAACCCTAACCCTAACACTATCCTGGGCCTGATGCTAACCCTAACCCTAACCCTAACACTATCCTAGGGCTGATGCTAACCCTAACCCTAACACTATCCTTGGGCTGATGCTAACCCTAACCCTAACCCTAACACTATCCTAGGGCAGATGCTAACCCTAACCCTAACCCTAACACTATCCTAGGCCTGATGCTAACCGTAACACTAACACTATCCTAGGGCTGATGCTAACCCTAACCCTAACCCTAACATTATCCTACGGCTGATGCTAACCCTAACCATAACTCTAACACTATCTTAGGGGTGAGGCTAACCCTAACCCTAACACTATCCTACGGCTGATGTTAACCCTAACCCTAACCCTAACACTATCCTAGGGCTGATGCTAACCCTAACCCTAACACTATCCTAGGCCTGATGCTAACCCTAAGCCTAACCCTAACACTATCCTAGGGCTGATGCTAACCCTAACCCTAACACTATCCTAGGGCTGATGCTAACCCTAACCCTAACCCTAACACTATATCTAGGGTTGCTGCTAACCCTATCCCTAACACTATCCTAGGGCTGATGCTAACCCTAACCCTAACCCTAACACTATCCTAGGGCTGATGCTAACCCTAACCCTAACACTATCCTAGGGCTGATGTTAACCCTAACCCTAACCCTAACACTAACCTTGTTCTGATGCTAACCCTAACCCTAACACTATCCTAGGGCTGATGCTAACGCTAACCCTAACCCTAACACTATCCTAGGGCTGGTGCTAACCCTAACCCTAACACTATCCTAGGGCTGATGCTAACCCTAACCTTAACCGTAACACTATCCTAGGGCTGATGCTATCCCTAACCCTAACACTATCCTAGGACTGATGCTAACCCTAACCCTAACCCTAACACTATCCTAGGGCTGATGCTAACCCTAACCCTAACACTATCCTAGGCCTGATGCTAACCCTAACCCTAACCCTAACCCTAACCCTAATACTATCCTAGGGCTGACGCTAACGCTAACCCTAACCCTAACATTATCCTAGGGCTGATGCTAACCCTAACAGTAACACTATCCTAGGGCTGATGCTAACCCTAACCCTACCCCTAACACTATCCTAGGGCGGATGCTAACCCTAACCCTAACCCTAACACTATCCTAGGGCTGATGCTAACCCTAACACTAACACTATGCTAGGGCTGATGCTAACCCTAACGCTAACCCTAACACTCTCCAAGGGCTGATGCTACCCCTAACCTTAACCCTAACACTATCCTAGGGCTGATGCTAACCCTAACCCTAAAACTATCCTAGGGCTGATGCTAACCCTAACCCTAACCCTAACACTATATCTAGGGTTGATGCTAACCTTATCCCTAACACTATCCTAGGGCTGATGCTAACCCTAACCCTAACCCTAACACTATCCTAGGGCTGATGCTAACCCTAACCCTAACACTATCCTAGGGCTGATGCTAACCCTAACACTAACCCTAACACTAACCTAGTTCTGATGCTAACCCTAACCCTAACACTATCCTAGGGATGATGCTAACCCTAACCCTAACCCTAACACTATCATAGGGCTGGTGCTAACCCTAACCCTAACACTATCCTAGGGCTGATGCTAACCCTAACACTAACACTATGCTAGGGCTGATGCTAACCCTAACGCTAACCCTAACACTCTCCAAGGGCTGATGCTACCCCTAACCTTAACCCTAACACTATCCTAGGGCTGATGCTAACCCTAACCCTAAAACTATCCTAGGGCTGATGCTAACCCTAACCCTAACCCTAACACTATATCTAGGGTTGATGCTAACCTTATCCCTAACACTATCCTAGGGCTGATGCTAACCCTAACCCTAACCCTAACACTATCCTAGGGCTGATGCTAACCCTAACCCTAACACTATCCTAGGGCTGATGCTAACCCTAACACTAACCCTAACACTAACCTAGTTCTGATGCTAACCCTAACCCTAACACTATCCTAGGGATGATGCTAACCCTAACCCTAACCCTAACACTATCATAGGGCTGGTGCTAACCCTAACCCTAACACTATCCTAGGGCTGATGCTAACGCTAACCCTAACCCTAACATTATCCTAGGGCTGATGCTAACCCTAACACTAACACTATCCTAGGGCTGATGCTAACCCTAACCCTACCCCTAACACTATCCTAGGGCGGATGCTAACCCTAACCCTAAAACTATCCTAGGCCTGATGATAACCCTAACCCTAACACTAACACTATCCTAGGGCTGATGCTAACCCTAACCCTAACACTATCCTAGGCCTGATGCTAACCCTAAACCTAACCCTAACACTATCAAGGGCTGATGCTAACCCTAACCCTAACACTATCCTAGGGCTGATGCTAACCCTAACCCTAACCCTAACACTCTCCTTGGGCTGATGCTAACCCTAACCCTAACACTATCCTGGGCCTGATGCTAACCCTAACCCTAACCCTAACACTATCCTAGGGCTGATGCTAACCCTAACCCTAACACTATCCTTGGGCTGATGCTAACCCTAACCCTAACCCTAACACTATCCTAGGGCAGATGCTAACCCTAACCCTAACCCTAACACTATCCTAGGCCTGATGCTAACCGTAACACTAACACTATCCTAGGGCTGATGCTAACCCTAACCCTAACCCTAACATTATCCTACGGCTGATGCTAACCCTAACCATAACTCTAACACTATCTTAGCGGTGAGGCTAACCCTAACCCTAACACTATCCTACGGCTGATGTTAACCCTAACCCTAACCCTAACACTATCCTAGGGCTGATGCTAACCCTAACCCTAACACTATCCTAGGCCTGATGCTAACCCTAAGCCTAACCCTAACACTATCCTAGGGCTGATGCTAACCCTAACCCTAACACTATCCTAGGGCTGATGCTAACCCTAACCCTAACCCTAACACTATATCTAGGGTTGCTGCTAACCCTATCCCTAACACTATCCTAGGGCTGATGCTAACCCTAACCCTAACCCTAACACTATCCTAGGGCTGATGCTAACCCTAACCCTAACACTATCCTAGGGCTGATGTTAACCCTAACCCTAACCCTAACACTAACCTAGTTCTGATGCTAACCCTAACCCTAACACTATCCTAGGGCTGATGCTAACGCTAACCCTAACCCTAACACTATCCTAGGGCTGGTGCTAACCCTAACCCTAACACTATCCTAGGGCTGATGCTAACCCTAACCTTAACCGTAACACTATCCTAGGGCTGATGCTATCCCTAACCCTAACACTATCCTAGGACTGATGCTAACCCTAACCCTAACCCTAACACTATCCTAGGGCTGATGCTAACCCTAACCCTAACACTATCCTAGGCCTGATGCTAACCCTAACCCTAACCCTAACCCTAACCCTAATACTATCCTAGGGCTGACGCTAACGCTAACCCTAACCCTAACATTATCCTAGGGCTGATGCTAACCCTAACAGTAACACTATCCTAGGGCTGATGCTAACCCTAACCCTACCCCTAACACTATCCTAGGGCGGATGCTAACCCTAACCCTAACCCTAACACTATCCTAGGGCTGATGCTAACCCTAACACTAACACTATGCTAGGGCTGATGCTAACCCTAACGCTAACCCTAACACTCTCCAAGGGCTGATGCTACCCCTAACCTTAACCCTAACACTATCCTAGGGCTGATGCTAACCCTAACCCTAAAACTATCCTAGGGCTGATGCTAACCCTAACCCTAACCCTAACACTATATCTAGGGTTGATGCTAACCTTATCCCTAACACTATCCTAGGGCTGATGCTAACCCTAACCCTAACCCTAACACTATCCTAGGGCTGATGCTAACCCTAACCCTAACACTATCCTAGGGCTGATGCTAACCCTAACACTAACCCTAACACTAACCTAGTTCTGATGCTAACCCTAACCCTAACACTATCCTAGGGATGATGCTAACCCTAACCCTAACCCTAACACTATCATAGGGCTGGTGCTAACCCTAACCCTAACACTATCCTAGGGCTGATGCTAACCCTAACACTAACACTATGCTAGGGCTGATGCTAACCCTAACGCTAACCCTAACACTCTCCAAGGGCTGATGCTACCCCTAACCTTAACCCTAACACTATCCTAGGGCTGATGCTAACCCTAACCCTAAAACTATCCTAGGGCTGATGCTAACCCTAACCCTAACCCTAACACTATATCTAGGGTTGATGCTAACCTTATCCCTAACACTATCCTAGGGCTGATGCTAACCCTAACCCTAACCCTAACACTATCCTAGGGCTGATGCTAACCCTAACCCTAACACTATCCTAGGGCTGATGCTAACCCTAACACTAACCCTAACACTAACCTAGTTCTGATGCTAACCCTAACCCTAACACTATCCTAGGGATGATGCTAACCCTAACCCTAACCCTAACACTATCATAGGGCTGGTGCTAACCCTAACCCTAACACTATCCTAGGGCTGATGCTAACGCTAACCCTAACCCTAACATTATCCTAGGGCTGATGCTAACCCTAACACTAACACTATCCTAGGGCTGATGCTAACCCTAACCCTTCCCCTAACACTATCCTAGGGCGGATGCTAACCCTAACCCTAACCCTAAAACTATCCTAGGGCTGATGCTAACCCTAACACTAACACTATGCTAGGGCTGATGCTAACCCTAACGCTAACCCTAACACTCTCCAAGGGCTGATGCTACCCCTAACCCTAACCCTAACACTATCCTAGGGCTGATGCTAACCCTAACCCTAACACTATCCTAGGGCTGATGCTAACCCTAACCCTAACCCTAACACTATATCTAGGGTTGATGCTAACCCTATCCCTAACACTATTCTAGGGCTGATGCTAACCCTAACCCTAACCCTAACACTATCCTAGGGCTGATGCTAACCCTAACCCTAACACTATCCTAGGGCTGATGCTAACCCTAACACTAACCCTAACACTAACCTAGTTCTGATGCTAACCCTAACCCTAACACTATCCTAGGGATGATGCTAACCCTAACCCTAACCCTAACACTATCATAGGGCTGGTGCTAACCCTAACCCTAACACTATCCTAGGGATGATGCTAACCCTAACCCTAACCCTAACACTATCCTAGAGCTGATGCTAACCCTAACCCTAACACTATCCTAGGCCTGATGATAACCCTAACCCTATCCCTGACACTATCCTAGGGCTCATGCTAACCCTAACCCTAACACTATCCTAGGGCTGATGCTAACCCTAACCCTTACCCTAACACTATCCTAGGGCTGATGCTAACCCTGTCCCTAACCCTAACACTCTCCTAGGGCTGAGGCTAACCCTAACCCTAACACTATCCTAGGGCTGATGCTAACCCTAACCCTAACACTATCCTTGGGCTGATGCTAACCCTAACCCTAACCCTAACACTATCCTAGGGCAGATGCTAACCCTAACGCTAACCCTAACACTATCCTTGAACTGATGCTAACCCTAACCCTAACCATAACACTATCCTAGGCCTGTTGATAACCCTAACCCTAACCCTAACATTATCCTAGAGTTTATGTTAACCCTAACCCTTACACTATCCTAGGGCTGATGCTAAACCTAACCATAAAACTAACACTATCCTAGGGCTGATGGTAACCCTAACCCTAGCCCTAACACTATCCTAGGGCTGATGCTAACCCTAACCCTAACACTATCCTAGGCCTGATACTAACCCTAACCCTAACACTATCCTAGGGCTGATGCTAACCCTAACCCTAACCCTAACACTATCCTAGGCCTGATGCTAACCCTATCCCTAACCCTAACACTCTCCTAGGGCTGAGGCTAACCCTAACCATAACACTATCCTAGGGCTGATGCTAACCGTAACCCTAACCCTAACACTAACCTAGTTCTGATGCTAACCCTAACCCTAACACTATCCTAGGGCTGATGGTATCCCTAACCCTAGCCCTACACTATCCTAGGGCTGATGCTAACCCTAACCCTAACACTATCCTAGGCCTGATGCTAACCCTAACCCTAACACTATCCTAGGCCTGATGCTAACCCTATCCCTAACCCTAACACTCTCCTAGGGCTGAGGCTAACCCTAACCATAACACTATCCTAGGGCTGATGCTAACCCTAACCCTAACCTAAACACTATCCTAGGGTTGATGCTAACCCTAACCCTAACACTATCCTAGGGCTGATGCTAACCCTAACCCTAACCCTAACACTCTCCTTGGGCTGATGCTAACCCTAACCCTAACACTATCCTGGGCCTGATGCTAACCCTAACCCTAACCCTAACACTATCCTAGGGCTGATGCTAACCCTAACCCTAACACTATCCTTGGGCTGATGCTAACCCTAACCCTAACCCTAACACTATCCTAGGGCAGATGCTAACCCTAACCCTAACCCTAACACTATCCTAGGCCTGATGCTAACCGTAACACTAACACTATCCTAGGGCTGATGCTAACCCTAACCCTAACCCTAACATTATCCTACGGCTGATGCTAACCCTAACCATAACTCTAACACTATCTTAGGGGTGAGGCTAACCCTAACCCTAACACTATCCTACGGCTGATGTTAACCCTAACCCTAACCCTAACACTATCCTAGGGCTGATGCTAACCCTAACCCTAACACTATCCTAGGCCTGATGCTAACTCTAAGCCTAACCCTAACACTATCCTAGGGCTGATGCTAACCCTAACCCTAACACTATCCTAGGGCTGATGCTAACCCTAACCCTAACCCTAACACTATATCTAGGGTTGCTGCTAACCCTATCCCTAACACTATCCTAGGGCTGATGCTAACCCTAACCCTAACCCTAACACTATCCTAGGGCTGATGCTAACCCTAACCCTAACACTATCCTAGGGCTGATGCTAACCCTAACCCTAACCCTAACACTAACCTAGTTCTGATGCTAACCCTAACCCTAACACTATCCTAGGGCTGATGCTAACGCTAACCCTAACCCTAACACTATCCTAGGGCTGGTGCTAACCCTAACCCTAACACTATCCTAGGGCTGATGCTAACCCTAACCTTAACCGTAACACTATCCTAGGGCTGATGCTATCCCTAACCCTAACACTATCCTAGGACTGATGCTAACCCTAACCCTAACCCTAACACTATCCTAGGGCTGATGCTAACCCTAACCCTAACACTATCCTAGGCCTGATGCTAACCCTAACCCTAACCCTAACCCTAACCCTAATACTATCCTAGGGCTGACGCTAACGCTAACCCTAACCCTAACATTATCCTAGGGCTGATGCTAACCCTAACAGTAACACTATCCTAGGGCTGATGCTAACCCTAACCCTACCCCTAACACTATCCTAGGGCGGATGCTAACCCTAACCCTAACCCTAACACTATCCTAGGGCTGATGCTAACCCTAACACTAACACTATGCTAGGGCTGATGCTAACCCTAACGCTAACCCTAACACTCTCCAAGGGCTGATGCTACCCCTAACCTTAACCCTAACACTATCCTAGGGCTGATGCTAACCCTAACCCTAAAACTATCCTAGGGCTGATGCTAACCCTAACCCTAACCCTAACACTATATCTAGGGTTGATGCTAACCTTATCCCTAACACTATCCTAGGGCTGATGCTAACCCTAACCCTAACCCTAACACTATCCTAGGGCTGATGCTAACCCTAACCCTAACACTATCCTAGGGCTGATGCTAACCCTAACACTAACCCTAACACTAACCTAGTTCTGATGCTAACCCTAACCCTAACACTATCCTAGGGATGATGCTAACCCTAACCCTAACCCTAACACTATCATAGGGCTGGTGCTAACCCTAACCCTAACACTATCCTAGGGCTGATGCTAACCCTAACCCTAACCCTAACCCTAACCCTAATACTATCCTAGGGCTGATGCTAACGCTAACCCTAACCCTAACATTATCCTAGGGCTGATGCTAACCCTAACACTAACACTATCCTAGGGCTGATGCTAACCCTAACCCTACCCCTAACACTATCCTAGGGCGGATGCTAACCCTAACCCTAACCCTAAAACTATCCTAGGGCTGATGCTAACCCTAACACTAACACTATGCTAGGGCTGATGCTAACCCTAACGCTAACCCTAACACTCTCCAAGGGCTGATGCTACCCCTAACCCTAACCCTAACACTATCCTAGGGCTGATGCTAACACTAACCCTAACACTATCCTAGGGCTGATGCTAACCCTAACCCTAACCCTAACACTATATCTAGGGTTGATGCTAACCCTATCCCTAACACTATTCTAGGGCTGATGCTAACCCTAACCCTAACCCTAACACTATCCTAGAGCTGATGCTAACCCTAACCCTAACACTATCCTAGGGCTGATGCTAACCCTAACACTAACCCTAACACTAACCTAGTTCTGATGCTAACCCTAACCCTAACACTATCCTAGGGATGATGCTAACCCTAACCCTAACCCTAACACTATCATAGGGCTGGTGCTAACCCTAACCCTAACACTATCCTAGGGATGATGCTAACCCTAACCCTAACCCTAACACTATCCTAGAGCTGATGCTAACCCTAACCCTAACACTATCCTAGGCCTGATGATAACCCTAACCCTATCCCTGACACTATCCTAGGGCTCATGCTAACCCTAACCCTAACACTATCCTAGGGCTGATGCTAACCCTAACCCTTACCCTAACACTATCCTAGGGCTGATGCTAACCCTGTCCCTAACCCTAACACTCTCCTAGGGCTGAGGCTAACCCTAACCCTAACACTATCCTAGGGCTGATGCTAACCCTAACCCTAACACTATCCTTGGGCTGATGCTAACCCTAACCCTAACCCTAACACTATCCTAGGGCAGATGCTAACCCTAACGCTAACCCTAACACTATCCTTGAACTGATGCTAACCGTAACGCTAACCATAACACTATCCTAGGCCTGTTGATAACCCTAACCCTAACCCTAACATTATCCTAGAGTTTATGTTAACCCTAACCCTTACACTATCCTAGGGCTGATGCTAAACCTAACCATAAACCTAACACTATCCTAGGGCTGATGGTAACCCTAACCCTAGCCCTAACACTATCCTAGGGCTGATGCTAACCCTAACCCTAACACTATCCTAGGCCTGATGCTAACCCTAACCCTAACACTATCCTAGGGCTGATGCTAACCCTAACCCTAACCCTAACACTATCCTAGGCCTGATGCTAACCCTATCCCTAACCCTAACACTCTCCTAGGGCTGAGGCTAACCCTAACCATAACACTATCCTAGGGCTGATGCTAACCCTAACCCTAACCTAAACACTATCCTAGGGTTGATGCTAACCCTAACCCTAACCCTATCCTAGGGCTGATGCTAACCCTAACCCTAACCCTAACACTATCCTTGGGCTGATGCTAACCCTAACCCTAACACTATCCTGGGCCTGATGCTAACCCTAACCCTAACCCTAACACTATCCTAGGGCTGATGCTAACCCTAACCCTAACACTATCCTTGGGCTGATGCTAACCCTAACCCTAACCCTAACACTATCCTAGGGCAGATGCTAACCCTAACCCTAACCCTAACATTATCCTACGGCTGATGCTAACCCTAACCCTAACTCTAACACTATCTTAGGGGTGAGGCTAACCCTAACCCTAACACTATCCTACGGCTGATGTTAACCCTAACCCTAACCCTAACACTATCCTAGGGCTGATGCTAACCCTAACCCTAACACTATCCTAGGCCTGATGCTAACCCTAACCCTAACCCTAACACTATCCTAGGGCTGATGCTAACCCTAACCCTAACACTATCCTAGGGCTGATGCTAACCCTAACCCTAACCCTAACACTATCCTAGGGCTGATGCTAACCCTAACCCTAACACTATCCTAGGCCTGCTGATAACCCTAACTCTAACCCTAACACTATCCTAGGGCTGATGCTAACCCTAACCCTAACACTATCCTAGGGCTGATGCTAACCCTAACCCTAACCCTAACACTATCCTAGGGCTGATGCTAACACTAACGCTAAACCTAACACTATCCTTGAACTGATGCTAACCCTAACCCTAACCCTAACACTATCCTAGGCCTGATGATAACCCTAACCCTAACCCTAACACTATCCTAGGGTTTATATTAACCCTAACCCTAACACTATCCTAGGGCTCAGGCTAACCCTAACACTAAACCTAACACTATCCTAGGGCGGATGCTAACCCTAACCCTAACCATAACACTATCCTAGGGCAGATGCTAACCCTAACCCTAACCCTAACACTATCCTAGGCCTGATGCTAACCGTAACACTAACACTATCCTAGGGCTGATGCTAACCCTAACCCTAACCCTAACATTATCCTACGGCTGATGCTAACCCTAACCATAACTCTAACACTATCTTAGGGGTGAGGCTAACCCTAACCCTAACACTATCCTACGGCTGATGTTAACCCTAACCCTAACCCTAACACTATCCTAGGGCTGATGCTAACCCTAACCCTAACACTATCCTAGGCCTGATGCTAACTCTAAGCCTAACCCTAACACTATCCTAGGGCTGATGCTAACCCTAACCCTAACACTATCCTAGGGCTGATGCTAACCCTAACCCTAACCCTAACACTATATCTAGGGTTGCTGCTAACCCTATCCCTAACACTATCCTAGGGCTGATGCTAACCCTAACCCTAACCCTAACACTATCCTAGGGCTGATGCTAACCCTAACCCTAACACTATCCTAGGGCTGATGCTAACCCTAACCCTAACCCTAACACTAACCTAGTTCTGATGCTAACCCTAACCCTAACACTATCCTAGGGCTGATGCTAACGCTAACCCTAACCCTAACACTATCCTAGGGCTGGTGCTAACCCTAACCCTAACACTATCCTAGGGCTGATGCTAACCCTAACCTTAACCGTAACACTATCCTAGGGCTGATGCTATCCCTAACCCTAACACTATCCTAGGACTGATGCTAACCCTAACCCTAACCCTAACACTATCCTAGGGCTGATGCTAACCCTAACCCTAACACTATCCTAGGCCTGATGCTAACCCTAACCCTAACCCTAACCCTAACCCTAATACTATCCTAGGGCTGACGCTAACGCTAACCCTAACCCTAACATTATCCTAGGGCTGATGCTAACCCTAACAGTAACACTATCCTAGGGCTGATGCTAACCCTAACCCTACCCCTAACACTATCCTAGGGCGGATGCTAACCCTAACCCTAACCCTAACACTATCCTAGGGCTGATGCTAACCCTAACACTAACACTATGCTAGGGCTGATGCTAACCCTAACGCTAACCCTAACACTCTCCAAGGGCTGATGCTACCCCTAACCTTAACCCTAACACTATCCTAGGGCTGATGCTAACCCTAACCCTAAAACTATCCTAGGGCTGATGCTAACCCTAACCCTAACCCTAACACTATATCTAGGGTTGATGCTAACCTTATCCCTAACACTATCCTAGGGCTGATGCTAACCCTAACCCTAACCCTAACACTATCCTAGGGCTGATGCTAACCCTAACCCTAACACTATCCTAGGGCTGATGCTAACCCTAACACTAACCCTAACACTAACCTAGTTCTGATGCTAACCCTAACCCTAACACTATCCTAGGGATGATGCTAACCCTAACCCTAACCCTAACACTATCATAGGGCTGGTGCTAACCCTAACCCTAACACTATCCTAGGGCTGATGCTAACCCTAACCCTAACCCTAACCCTAACCCTAATACTATCCTAGGGCTGATGCTAACGCTAACCCTAACCCTAACATTATCCTAGGGCTGATGCTAACCCTAACACTAACACTATCCTAGGGCTGATGCTAACCCTAACCCTACCCCTAACACTATCCTAGGGCGGATGCTAACCCTAACCCTAACCCTAAAACTATCCTAGGGCTGATGCTAACCCTAACACTAACACTATGCTAGGGCTGATGCTAACCCTAACGCTAACCCTAACACTCTCCAAGGGCTGATGCTACCCCTAACCCTAACCCTAACACTATCCTAGGGCTGATGCTAACACTAACCCTAACACTATCCTAGGGCTGATGCTAACCCTAACCCTAACCCTAACACTATATCTAGGGTTGATGCTAACCCTATCCCTAACACTATTCTAGGGCTGATGCTAACCCTAACCCTAACCCTAACACTATCCTAGAGCTGATGCTAACCCTAACCCTAACACTATCCTAGGGCTGATGCTAACCCTAACACTAACCCTAACACTAACCTAGTTCTGATGCTAACCCTAACCCTAACACTATCCTAGGGATGATGCTAACCCTAACCCTAACCCTAACACTATCATAGGGCTGGTGCTAACCCTAACCCTAACACTATCCTAGGGATGATGCTAACCCTAACCCTAACCCTAACACTATCCTAGAGCTGATGCTAACCCTAACCCTAACACTATCCTAGGCCTGATGATAACCCTAACCCTATCCCTGACACTATCCTAGGGCTCATGCTAACCCTAACCCTAACACTATCCTAGGGCTGATGCTAACCCTAACCCTTACCCTAACACTATCCTAGGGCTGATGCTAACCCTGTCCCTAACCCTAACACTCTCCTAGGGCTGAGGCTAACCCTAACCCTAACACTATCCTAGGGCTGATGCTAACCCTAACCCTAACACTATCCTTGGGCTGATGCTAACCCTAACCCTAACCCTAACACTATCCTAGGGCAGATGCTAACCCTAACGCTAACCCTAACACTATCCTTGAACTGATGCTAACCGTAACGCTAACCATAACACTATCCTAGGCCTGTTGATAACCCTAACCCTAACCCTAACATTATCCTAGAGTTTATGTTAACCCTAACCCTTACACTATCCTAGGGCTGATGCTAAACCTAACCATAAACCTAACACTATCCTAGGGCTGATGGTAACCCTAACCCTAGCCCTAACACTATCCTAGGGCTGATGCTAACCCTAACCCTAACACTATCCTAGGCCTGATGCTAACCCTAACCCTAACACTATCCTAGGGCTGATGCTAACCCTAACCCTAACCCTAACACTATCCTAGGCCTGATGCTAACCCTATCCCTAACCCTAACACTCTCCTAGGGCTGAGGCTAACCCTAACCATAACACTATCCTAGGGCTGATGCTAACCCTAACCCTAACCTAAACACTATCCTAGGGTTGATGCTAACCCTAACCCTAACCCTATCCTAGGGCTGATGCTAACCCTAACCCTAACCCTAACACTATCCTTGGGCTGATGCTAACCCTAACCCTAACACTATCCTGGGCCTGATGCTAACCCTAACCCTAACCCTAACACTATCCTAGGGCTGATGCTAACCCTAACCCTAACACTATCCTTGGGCTGATGCTAACCCTAACCCTAACCCTAACACTATCCTAGGGCAGATGCTAACCCTAACCCTAACCCTAACATTATCCTACGGCTGATGCTAACCCTAACCCTAACTCTAACACTATCTTAGGGGTGAGGCTAACCCTAACCCTAACACTATCCTACGGCTGATGTTAACCCTAACCCTAACCCTAACACTATCCTAGGGCTGATGCTAACCCTAACCCTAACACTATCCTAGGCCTGATGCTAACCCTAACCCTAACCCTAACACTATCCTAGGGCTGATGCTAACCCTAACCCTAACACTATCCTAGGGCTGATGCTAACCCTAACCCTAACCCTAACACTATCCTAGGGCTGATGCTAACCCTAACCCTAACACTATCCTAGGCCTGCTGATAACCCTAACTCTAACCCTAACACTATCCTAGGGCTGATGCTAACCCTAACCCTAACACTATCCTAGGGCTGATGCTAACCCTAACCCTAACCCTAACACTATCCTAGGGCTGATGCTAACACTAACGCTAAACCTAACACTATCCTTGAACTGATGCTAACCCTAACCCTAACCCTAACACTATCCTAGGCCTGATGATAACCCTAACCCTAACCCTAACACTATCCTAGGGTTTATATTAACCCTAACCCTAACACTATCCTAGGGCTCAGGCTAACCCTAACACTAAACCTAACACTATCCTAGGGCGGATGCTAACCCTAACCCTAACCATAACACTATCCTAGGGCTGATGCTAACCCTAACACTAACACTATGCTAGGGCTGATGCTAACCCTAACCCTCACCTTAACACTCTCCAAGGGCTGATGCTATCCCTAACCCTAACCCTAACACTATCCTAGGGCTGATGCTAACCCTAACCCTAACACTATCCTAGGGCTGATGCTAACCCTAACCCTAACTCTAACACTATATCTAGGGTTGATGCTAACCCTATCCCTAACACTATCGTAGGGCTGATGCTAACCCTAACCCTAACCCTAACACTATCCTAGGGCTGATGCTAACCCTAACCCTAACACTATCCTAGGGCTGATGCTAACCCTAACCCTAACCCTAACACTAACCTAGTTCTGATGCTAACCCTAACCCTAACACTATCCTAGGGCTGATGCTAACCCTAACCCTAACCCTAACACTATCCTAGGGCTGGTGCTAACCCTAACCCTAACACTATCTTGGGCTGATGCTAACCCTAACCCTAACACTATCCTAGGGCTGATGCTAACCCTAACCCTAACACTAACACTAACCTAGTTCTGATGCTAACCCTAACCCTAACACTATCCTAGGGCTGATGGTAACCCTAACCCTAGCCCTAACACTATCCTAGGGCTGATGCTAACCCTAACCCTAACACTATCCTAGGCCTGATGCTAACCCTAACCCTAACACTATCCTAGGGCTGATGCTCACCCTAACCCTAACCCTAACACTATCCTAGGCCTGATGCTAACCCTATCCCTAACCCTAACACCCTCCTAGGGCTGAGGCTAACCCTAACCATAACACTATCCTAGGGCTGATGCTAACCCTAACCCTAACCTAAACACTATCCTGGGGTTGATGCTAACCCTAACCCTAACACTATCCTAGGGCTGATGCTAACCCTAACCCTAACCCTAACACTATCCTTGGGCTGATGCTAACCCTAACCCTAACACTATCCTGGGCCTGATGCTAACCCTAACCCTAACCCTAACACGATCCTAGTGCTGATGCTAACCCTAACCCTAACACTATCCTTGGGCTGATGCTAACCCTAACCCTAACCCTAACACTATCCTAGGGCAGATGCTAACCCTAACCCTAACCCTAACACTATCCTAGGCCTGATGCTAACCGTAACACTAACACTATCCTAGGGCTGATGCTGACCCTAACCCTAACCTAAACACTATCCTAGGGTTGATGCTAACCCTAACCCTAACACTATCCTAGGGCTGATGCTAACCCTAACCCTAACCCTAACACTATCCTTGGGGTGATGCTAACCCTAACCATAACACTATCCTGGGCCTGATGCTAACCCTAACCCTAACTCTAACACTATCTTAGGGGTGAGGCTAACCCTAACCCTAACACTATCCTACGGCTGATGTTAACCCTAACCCTAACCCTAACACTATCCTAGGGCTGATGCTAACCCTAACCCTAACACTATCCTAGGCCTGATGCTAACCCTAACCCTAACCCTAACACTATCCTAGGTTTGATGCTAACCCTAACCCTAACACTATCCTAGGGCTGATGCTAACCCTAACCCTAACCCTAACACTATATCTAGGGTTGATGCTAACCCTATCCCTAACACTATCCTAGGGCTGATGCTACCCCTAACCCTAACCCTAACACTATCCTAGGGCTGATGCTAACCCTAACCCTAACACTATCCTAGGGCTGATGCTAACCCTAACCCTAACCCTAACACTAACCTAGTTCTTATGCTAACCCTAACCCTAACACTATCCTAGGGCTGATGGTAACCCTAACCCTAACCCTAACACTATCCTAGGGCTGGTGCTAACCCTAACCCTAACACTATCCTAGGGCTGATGCTAACCCTAACCCTAACCCTAACACTATCCTAGGGCTGATGCTATCCCTAACCCTAACACTATCCTAGGACTGATGCTAACCCTAACCCTAACTCTAACACTATCCTAGGGCTGATGCTAACCCTAACCCTAACACTATCCTAAGGTTCATGCTAACCCTAACCCTAACCCTAACACTATCCTAGGGCTGATGCTAACCCTAACCCTAACACTATCCTAGGGCTGATGCTAACCCTAACCCTAAACCTAACATTATCCCAGGGCTGATGCAAACCCTAACCCTAACACTATCCTAGGGCTGATGCTAACCCTAACCCTAACACTAACACTATCCTAGGGCTGATGCTAACCCTAACCCTAACCCTAACACTATCCTAGGGCTGATGCTAACCCTAACCCTAACACTATCCTAGGCCTGATGCTAACCCTAACCCTAACCCTAACCCTAACCCTAATACTATCCTAGGGCTGATGCTAACCCTAACCCTAACCCTAACACTATCCTAGGGCTGATGCTAACCCTAACACTAACACTATCCTAGGGCTGATGCTAACCCTAACCCTACCCCTAACACTATCCTAGGGCGGATGCTAACCCTAACGCTAACCCTAACACTATCCTAGGGCTGATGCTAACCCTAACACTAACAGTATGCTAGGGCTGATGCTAACCCTAACCCTAACCCTAACACTCTCCAAGGGCTGATGCTACCCCTAACCCTAACCCTAACACTATCCTAGGGCTGATGCTAACCCTAACCCTAACACTATCCTAGGGCTGATGCTAACCCTAATCCTAACCCTAACACTATATCTAGGGTTGATGCTAACCCTATCCCTAACACTATCCTAGGGCTGATGCTAACCCTAACCCTAACCCTAACACTATCCTAGGGCTGATGCTAACCCTAACCCTAACACTATCCTAGGGCTGATGCTAACCCTAACACTAACCCTAACACTAACTTAGTTCTGATGCTAACCCTAACCCTAACACTATCCTAGGGCTGATGCTAACCCTAACCCTAACCCTAACACTATCCTAGGGCTGGTGCTAACCCTAACCCTAACACTATCCTACGGCTGATGCTAACCCTAACCCTAACCCTAACACTATCATAGAGCTGATGCTAACCCTAACCCTAACACTATCCTAGGGCTGATGCTAACCCTAACCCTAACACTATATCTAGGGTTGATGCTAACCCTATCCCTAACACTATCCTAGGGCTGATGCTAACCCTAACCCTAACCCTAACACTATCCTAGGGCTGATGCTAACCCTAACCCTAACACTATCCTAGGGCTGATGCTAACCCTAACCCTAACCCTAACACTATCCTAGGGCTGGTGCTAACCCTAACCCTAACACTATCCTAGGGCTGATGCTAACCCTAACCCTAACACTATCCTAGGGCTGATGCTAACCCTAACCCTAACACTAACACTATATCTAGGGTTGATGCTAACCCTATCCCTAACACTATCCTAGGGCTGATGCTAACCCTAACCCTAACCCTAACACTATCCTAGGGCTGATGCTAACCCTAACCCTAACCCTAACACTATCCTAGGGCTGATGCTAACCCTAACCCTAACACTATCCTAGGGCTGATGCTAACCCTAACCCTAACCCTAACACTATATCTAGGGTTGATGCTAACCGTATCCCTAACACTATCCTAGGGCTGATGCTAACCCTAACCCTAACCCTAACACTAACCTAGTTCTGATGCTAACCCTAACCCTAACACTATCCTAGGGCTGATGCTAACCCTAACCCTAACCCTAACACTATCCTAGGGCTGGTGCTAACCCTAACCCTAACACTATCCTAGGGCTGATGCTAACCCTAACCCTAACACTATCCTAGGGCTGATGCTAACCCTAACCCTAACCCTAACACTATATCTAGGGTTGATGCTAACCCTATCCCTAACACTATCCTAGGGCTGATGCTAACCCTAACCCTAACCCTAACACTATCCTAGGGCTGATGCTAACCCTAACCCTAACCCTAACACTATATCTAGGGTTGATGCTAACCCTATCCCTAACACTATCCTAGGGCTGATGCTAACCCTAACCCTAACCCTAACACTATCCTAGGGCTGATGCTAACCCTAACCCTAACACTATCCTAGGGCTGATGCTAACCCTAACCCTAACCCTAACACTAACCTAGTTCTGATGCTAATCCTAACCCTAACACTATCCTAGGGCTGATGCTAACCCTAACCCTAACCCTAACACTATCCTAGGGCTGGTGCTAACCCTAACCCTAACACTATCCTAGGGCTGATGCTAACCCTAACCCTAACACTATCCTAGGGCTGATGCTAACCCTAACCCTAACCCTAACACTAACCTAGTTCTGATGCTAACCCTAACCCTAACACTATCCTAGGGCTGATGGTAACCCTAACCCTAGCCCTAACACTATCCTAGGGCTGATGCTAACCCTAACCCTAACACTATCCTAGGCCTGATGCTAACCCTAACCCTAACACTATCCTAGGGCTGATGCTAACCCTAACCCTAACCCTAACACTATCCTAGGCCTGATGCTAACCCTATCCCTAACACTAACACTCTCCTAGGGCTGAGGCTAACCCTAACCATAACACTATCCTAGGGCTGATGCTAACCCTAACCCTAACCTAAACACTATCCTAGGGTTGATGCTAACCCTAACCCTAACACTATCCTAGGGCTGATGCTAACCCTAACCCTAACCCTAACACTATCCTTGGGCTGATGCTAACCCTAACCCTAACACTATCCTGGGCCTGATGCTAACCCTAACCCTAACCCTAACACTATCCTAGGGCTGATGCTAACCCTAACCCTAACACTATCCTTGGGCTGATGCTAACCCTAACCCTAACCCTAACACTATCCTAGGGCAGATGCTAACCCTAACCCTAACCCTAACACTATCCTAGGCCTGATGCTAACCGTAACACTAACACTATCCTAGGGCTGATGCTAACCCTAACCCTAACCCTAACATTATCCTACGGCTGATGCTAACCCTAACCCTAACTCTAACACTATCTTAGGGGTGAGGCTAACCCTAACCCTAACACTATCCTACGGCTGATGTTAACCCTAACCCTAACCCTAACACTATCCTAGGGCTGATGCTAACCCTAACCCTAACACTATCCTAGGCCTGATGCTAACCCTAACCCTAACCCTAACACTATCCTAGGGCTGATGCTAACCCTAACCCTAACACTATCCTAGGGCTGATGCTAACCCTAACCCTAACCCTAACACTATATCTAGGGTTGATGCTAACCCTATCCCTAACACTATCCTAGGGCTGATGCTAACCCTAACCATAACACTATCCTAGGGCTGATGCTAACCCTAACCCTAACACTATCCTAGGGCTGATGCTAACCCTAACCCTAACCCTAACACTATATCTAGGGTTGATGCTAACCCTAACCCTAACACTCTCCTAGGGCTGAGGCTAACCCTAACCATAACACTATCCTAGGGCTGATGCTAACCCTAACCCTAACCTAAACACTATCCTAGGGTTGATGCTAACCCTAACCCTAACACTATCCTAGGGCTGATGCTAACCCTAACCCTAACCCTAACACTATCCTTGGGCTGATGCTAACCCTAACCCTAACACTATCCTGGGCCTGATGCTAACCCTAACCCTAACCCTAACAGTATCCTAGGGCTGATGCTAACCCTAACCCTAACACTATCCTTGGGCTGATGCTAACCCTAACCCTAACCCTAACACTATCCTAGGGCAGATGCTAACCCTAACCCTAACCCTAACACTATCCTAGGCCTGATGCTAACCGTAACACTAACACTATCCTAGGGCTGACGCTAACCCTAACCCTAACCCTAACATTATCCTACGGCTGATGCTAACCCTAACCCTAACTCTAACACTATCTTAGGGGTGAGGCTAACCCTAACCCTAACACTATCCTACGGCTGATGTTAACCCTAACCCTAACCCTAACACTATCCTAGGGCTGATGCTAACCCTAACCCTAACACTATCCTAGGCCTGATGCTAACCCTAACCCCAACCCTAACACTATCCTAGGGCTGATGCTAACCCTAACCCTAACACTATCCTAGGGCTGATGCTAACACTAACGCTAACCCTAACACTATCCTTGAACTGATGCTAACCCTAACCCTAACCCTAACACTATCCTAGGCCTGATGATAACCCTAACCCTAACCCTAACACTATCCTAGGGCTGAGGCTAACCCTAACACTAAACCTAACTCTATTCTAGGGCGGATGCTAACCCTAACCCTAACCATAACACTATCCTAGGGCTGATGCTAACCCTAACACTAACACTATGCTAGGGCTGATGCTAACCCTAACCCTAACCCTAACACTCTCCAAGGGCTGATGCTACCCCTAACCCTAACCCTAACACTATCCTAGGGCTGATGCTAACCCTAACCCTAACACTATCCTAGGGCTGATGCTAACCCTAACCCTAACACTATATCTAGGGTTGATGCTAACCCTATCCCTAACACTATCCTAGGGCTGATGCTAACCCTAACCCTAACCCTAACACTATCCTAGGGCTGATGCTAACCCTAACCCTAACACTATCCTAGGGCTGATGGTAACCCTAACCCTAACCCTAACACTAACCTAGTTCTGATGCTAACCCTAACCCTAACACTAATCTAGGGCTGATGCTAACGCTAACCCTAACCCTAACACTATCCTAGGGCTGGTGCTAACCCTAACCCTAACACTATCCTAGGGCTGATGCTAACCCTAACCCTAACACTATCCTAGGGCTGATGCTAACCCTAACCCTAACCCTAACACTAACCTAGTTCTGATGCTAACCCTAACCCTAACACTATCCTAGGGCTGATGGTAACCCTAACCCTAGCCCTAACAGTATCCTAGGGCTGATGCTAACCCTAACCCTAACACTATCCTAGGCCTGATGCTAACGCTAACCCTAACACTATCCTAGGGCTGATGCTAACCCTAACCCTAACCGTAACACTATCCTAGGCGTGATGCTAACCCTACCCCTAACCCTAACACTATCCTAGGGCTGATGCTAACCCTAACACTAACCTAAACACTATCCTAGGGTTGATGCTAACCCTAACCCTAACACTATCCTAGGGCTGATGATAACCCTAACCCTAACCCTAACACTATCCTTGGGCTGATGCTAACCCTAACCCTAACACTATCCTGGGTCTGATGCTAACCCTAACCCTAACCCTAACACTATCCTAGGGCTGATGCTAACCCTAACCCTAACCCTAACACTATCCTAGGCCTGATGCTAACCCTAACCCTAACCCTAACACTATCCTAGGTCTGATGCTAACCCTAACCCTAACACTATCCTAGGGCTGATGCTAACCCTAACCCTAACCCTAACACTATATCTAGGGTTGATGCTAACCCTATCCCTAACACTATCCTAGGGCTGATGCTAACCCTAACCCTAACCCTAACACTATCCTAGGGCTGATGCTAACCCTAACCCTAACACTATCCTAGGGCTGATGCTAACCCTAACCCTAACCCTAACACTAACCTAGTTCTGATGCTAACCCTAACCCTAACACTATCCTAGGGCTGATGCTAACCCTAACCCTAACCCTAACACTATCCTAGGGCTGGTGCTAACCCTAACCCTAACACTATCCTAGGGCTGATGCTAACCCTAACCCTAACCCTAACACTATCCTAGTGCTGATGCTATCCCTAACCCTAACACTATCCTTCGACTGATGCTAACCCTAACCCTAACTCTAACACTATCCTAGGGCTGATGCTAACCCTAACCCTAACACTATCCTAGGGCTCATGCTAACCCTAACCCTAACCTGAACACTATCCTAGGGCTGATGCTAACCCTAACCCTAACACTATCCTAGGGCTGATGCTAACCCTAACCCTAAACCTAACATTATCCCAGGGCTGATGCAAACCCTAACCCTAACACTATCCTAGGGCTGATGCTAACCCTAACCCTAACACTAACACTGTCCTAGGGCTGATGCTAACCCTAACCCTAACCCTAACACTATCCTAGGGCTGATGCTAACCCTAACCCTAACACTATCCTAGGCCTGATGCTAACCCTAACCCTAACCCTAACCCTAACCCTAACACTATCCTAGGGCTGATGCTAACCCTAACCCTAACCCTAACACTATCCTAGGCCTGATGCTAACCCTATCCCTAACCCTAACACTCTCCTAGGGCTGATGCTAACCCTAAACCTAACACTATCCTTGGGCTGATGCTAACCCTAACCCTAACCCTAACACTATCCTAGGGCAGATGCTAACCCTAACCCTAACCCTAACACTATCCTAGGCCTGATGCTAACCCTAACTCTAACCCTAACACTATCCTAGGGCTGATGCTAACCCTAAACCTAACACTATCCTTGGGCTGATGCTAACCCTAACCCTAACCCTAACACTATCCTAGGGCAGATGCTAACCCTAACCCTAACCCTAACACAATCCTAGGCCTGATGCTAACCGTAACACTAACACTATCCTAGGGCTGATGCTAACCCTAACCCTAACCCTAACATTATCCTACGGCTGATGCTAACCCTAACCCTAACTCTAACACTATCTTAGGGGTGAGGCTAACCCTAACCCTAACACTATCCTACGGCTGATGTTAACCCTAACCCTAACCCTAACACTATCCTAGGGTTGATGCTAACCCTAACCCTAACACTATCCTAGGCCTGATGCTAACCCTAACCCTAACCCTAACACTATCCTAGGGCTGATGCTAACCCTAACCCTAACACTATCCTAGGGCTGATGCTAACCCTAACCCTAACCCTAACACTATCCTAGGGCTGATGCTAACCCTAAACCTAACACTATCCTAGGCCTGATGATAACCCTAACCCTAACCCTAACACTATCCTAGGGCTGATGCTAACCCTAAACCTAACACTATCCTAGGGCTGATGCTAACCCTAACCCTAACCCTAACACTATCCTAGGGCTGATGCTAACACTAACGCTAACCCTAACACTATCCTTGAACTGATGCTAACCCTAACCCTAACCCTAACACTATCCTAGGCCTGATGATAACCCTAACCCTAACCCTAACACTATCCTAGGGTTTATGTTAACCCTAAACCTAACACTATCCTAGGGCTGAGGCTAACCCTAACACTAAACCTAACACTATCCTAGGGCGGATGCTAACCCTAACCCTAACCCTAACACTATCCTAGGGCTGATGCTAACCCTAACACTAACACTATGCTAGGGCTGATGCTAACCCTAACCCTAACCCTAACACTCTCCAAGGGCTGATGCTACCCCTAACCCTAACCCTAACACTATCCTAGGGCTGATGCTAACCCTAACCCTAACACTATCCTAGGGCTGTTGCTAACCCTAACCCTAACACTATATCTAAGGTTGATGCTAACCCCATCCCTAACACTATCCTAGGGCTGATGCTAACCCTAACCCTAACCCTAACACTATCCTAGGGCTGATGCTAACCCTAAACCTAACACTATCCTAGGGCTGATGCTAACCCTAACCCTAACCCTAACACTAACCTAGTTCTGATGCTAACCCTAACCCTAACACTATCCTAGGGCTGATGCTAACCCTAACCCTAACCCTAACACTATCCTAGGGCTGGTGCTAACCCTAACCCTAACACTATTCTAGGGCTGATGCTAACCCTAACCCTAACACTATCCTAGGGCTGATGCTAACCCTAACCCTAACCCTAACACTAACCTAGTTCTGATGCTAACCCTAACCCTAACACTATCCTAGGGCTGATGGTAACCCTAACCCTAGCCCTAACACTATCCTAGGGCTGATGCTAACCCTAACCCTAACACTATCCTAGGCCTGATGCTAACCCTAACCCTAACACTATCCTAGGGCTGATGCTAACCCTAACCCTAACCCTAACACTATCCTAGGCCTGATGCTAACCCTATCCCTAACCCTAACACTCTCCTAGGGCTGAGGCTAACCCTAACCATAACACTATCCTAGGGCTGATGCTAACCCTAACCCTAACCTAAACACTATCCTAGGGTTGATGCTAACCCTAACCCTAACACTATCCTAGGGCTGATGCTAACCCTAACCCTAACCCTAACACTATCCTTGGGCTGATGCTAACCCTAACCCTAACACTATCCTGGGCCTGATGCTAACCCTAACCCTAACTCTAACACTATCCTAGGGCTGATGCTAACCCAAACCCTAACACTATCCTTGGGCTTATGCTAACCCTAACCCTAACCCTAACACTATCCTAGGGCAGATGCTAACCCTAACCCTAACCCTAACACTATCCTAGGCCTGATGCTAACCGTAACACTAACACTATCCTAGGGCTGATGCTAACCCTAACACTAACCCTAACATTATCCTACGGCTGATGCTAACCCTAACCCTAACTCTAACACTATCTTAGGGGTGAGGCAAACCCTAACACTAACACTATCCTACGGCTGATGTTAACCCTAACCCTAACTCTAACACTATCCTAGGGCTGATGCTAACCCAAACCCTAACACTATCCTTGGGCTTATGCTAACCCTAACCCTAACCCTAACACTATCCTAGGGCAGATGCTAACCCTAACCCTAACCCTAACACTATCCTAGGGCTGATGCTAACCCTAACCCTAACACTATCCTAGGCCTGATGCTAACCCTAACCCTAACCCTAACACTATCCTAGGGCTGATGCTAACCCTAACCCTAACACTATCCTAGGGCTGATGCTAACCCTGACCCTAACGCTAACACTATCCTAGGGCTGATGCTAACCCTAACCCTAACACTATCCTAGGCCTGATGATAACCCTAACCCTAACCCTAACACCATCCTAGGGCTGATGCTAACCCTAACCCTAACAATATCCTAGGGCCGATGCTAACCCTAACCCTAACCCTAACACTATCCTAGGGCTGATGCTAACACTAACGCTAACCCTAACACTATCCTTGAACTGATGCTAACCCTAACCCTAACCCTAACACTATCCTAGGCCTGATGATAACCCTAACCCTAACCCTAACACTATCCTAGGGTTTATGTTAACCCTAACCCTAACACTATCCTAGGGCTGAGGCTAACCCTAACAGTAAACTTAACACTATCCTAGGGCGGATGCTAACCCTAACCCTAACCCTAACACTATCCTAGGGCTGATGCTAACCCTAACACTAACACTATGCTAGGGCTGATGCTAACCCTAACCCTAAGCCTAACACTCTCCAAGGGCTGATGCTACCCCTAACCCTAACCCTAACACTATCCTAGGGCTGATGCTAACTCTAACCCTAACCCTAACACTATCCTAGGGCTGATGCTAACTCTAACCCTAACACTATCCTAGGGCTGATGCTAACCCTAACCCTAACACTATATCTAGGGTTGATGCTAACCCTATCCCTAACACCATCCTAGGGCTGATGCTAACCCTAACCCTAACCCTAACACTATCCTAGGGCTGATGCTAACCCTAACCCTAACACTATCCTAGGGCTGATGCTAACCCTAACCCTAATCCTAACACTAACCTAGTTCTGATGCTAACCCTAACCCTAACACTATCCTAGGGCTGATGCTAACCCTAACCCTAACCCTAACACTATCCTAGGGCTGGTGCTAACCCTAACCCTAACACTATCCTAGGGCTGATGCTAACCCTAACCCTAACCCTAACACTATCCTAGGGCTGATGTTATCCCTAACCCTAACACTATCCTAGGGCTGATGCTAACCCTAACCCTAACCCTAACACTATCCTAGGGCTGATGCTAACCCTAACCCTAACACTATCCTAGGGCTCATGCTAACCCTAACCCTAACCCTAACACTATCCTAGTTCTGATGCTAACCCTAACCCTAACACTATCCTAGGGCTGATGCTAACCCTAACCCTAACCCTAACACTATCCCAGGGCTGATGCAAACCCTAACCCTAACACTATCCTTGGGCTGATGCTAACCCTAACCCTAACCCTAACACTATCCTAGGGCTGATGCTAACCCTAACCCTAACCCTAACACTATCCTAGGGCTGATGCTAACCCTAACCCTAACCCTAACACTATATCTAGGGTTGATGCTAACCCTATCCCTAACACTATCCTAGGGCTGATGCTAACCCTAACCCTAACCCTAACACTATCCTAGGGCTGATGCTAACCCTAACCCTAACCCTAACACTATATCTAGGGTTGATGCTAACCCTATCCCTAACACTATCCTAGGGCTGATGCTAACCCTAACCCTAACCCTAACACTATCCTAGGGCTGATGCTAACCCTAACCCTAACACTATCCTAGGGCTGATGCTAACCCTAACCCTAACCCTAACACTAACCTAGTTCTGATGCTAACCCTAACCCTAACACTATCCTAGGGCTGATGCTAACCCTAACCCTAACCCTAACACTATCCTAGGGCTGGTGCTAACCCTAACCCTAACACTATCCTAGGGCTGATGCTAACCCTAACCCTAACACTATCCTAGGGCTGATGCTAACCCTAACCCTAACCCTAACACTAACCTAGTTCTGATGCTAACCCTAACCCTAACACTATCCTAGGGCTGATGGTAACCCTAACCCTAGCCCTAACACTATCCTAGGGCTGATGCTAACCCTAACCCTAACACTATCCTAGGCCTGATGCTAACCCTAACCCTAACACTATCCTAGGGCTGATGCTAACCCTAACCCTAACCCTAACACTATCCTAGGCCTGATGCTAACCCTATCCCTAACCCTAACACTCTCCTAGGGCTGAGGCTAACCCTAACCATAACACTATCCTAGGGCTGATGCTAACCCTAACCCTAACCTAAACACTATATCTAGGGTTGATGCTAACCCTAACCCTAACACTATCCTAGGGCAGATGCTAACCCTAACCCTAACCCTAACACTATCCTAGGCCTGATGCTAACCGTAACACTAACACTATCCTAGGGCTGATGCTAACCCTAACCCTAACCCTAACATTATCCTACGGCTGATGCTAACCCTAACCCTAACTCTAACACTATCTTAGGGGTGAGGCTAACCCTAACCCTAACACTATCCTACGGCTGATGTTAACCCTAACCCTAACCCTAACACTATCCTAGGGCTGATGCTAACCCTAACCCTAACACTATCCTAGGCCTGATGCTAACCCTAACCCTAACCCTAACACTATCCTAGGGCTGATGCTAACCCTAACCCTAACACTATCCTAGGGTTGATGCTAACCCTAACCCTAACCCTAACACTATATCTAGGGTTGATGCTAACCCTATCCCTAACACTATCCTAGGGCTGATGCTAACCCTAACCATAACACTATCCTAGGGCTGATGCTAACCCTAACCCTAACACTATCCTAGGGCTGATGCTAACCCTAACCCTAACCCTAACACTATATCTAGGGTTGATGCTAACCCTAACCCTAACACTCTCCTAGGGCTGAGGCTAACCCTAACCATAACACTATCCTAGGGCTGATGCTAACCCTAACCCTAACCTAAACACTATCCTAGGGTTGATGCTAACCCTAACCCTAACACTATCCTAGGGCTGATGCTAACCCTAACCCTAACCCTAACACTATCCTTGGGCTGATGCTAACCCTAACCCTAACACTATCCTGGGCCTGATGCTAACCCTAACCCTAACCCTAACAGTATCCTAGGGCTGATGCTAACCCTAACCCTAACACTATCCTTGGGCTGATGCTAACCCTAACCCTAACCCTAACACTATCCTAGGGCAGATGCTAACCCTAACCCTAACCCTAACACTATCCTAGGCCTGATGCTAACCGTAACACTAACACTATCCTAGGGCTGACGCTAACCCTAACCCTAACCCTAACATTATCCTACGGCTCATGCTAACCCTAACCCTAACTCTAACACTATCTTAGGGGTGAGGCTAACCCTAACCCTAACACTATCCTACGGCTGATGTTAACCCTAACCCTAACCCTAACACTATCCTAGGGCTGATGCTAACCCTAACCCTAACACTATCCTAGGCCTGATGCTAACCCTAACCCTAACCCTAACACTATCCTAGGGCTGATGCTAACCCTAACCCTAACACTATCCTAGGGCTGATGCTAACACTAACGCTAACCCTAACACTATCCTTGAACTGATGCTAACCCTAACCCTAACCCTAACACTATCCTAGGCCTGATGATAACCCTAACCCTAACCCTAACACTATCCTAGGGCTGAGGCTAACCCTAACACTAAACCTAACTCTATTCTAGGGCGGATGCTAACCCTAACCCTAACCATAACACTATCCTAGGGCTGATGCTAACCCTAACACTAACACTATGCTAGGGCTGATGCTAACCCTAACCCTAACCCTAACACTCTCCAAGGGCTGATGCTACCCCTAACCCTAACCCTAACACTATCCTAGGGCTGATGCTAACCCTAACCCTAACACTATCCTAGGGCTGATGCTAACCCTAACCCTAACACTATATCAAGGGTTGATGCTAACCCTATCCCTAACACTATCCTAGGGCTGATGCTAACCCTAACCCTAACCCTAACACTATCCTAGGGCTGATGCTAACCCTAACCCTAACACTATCATAGGGCTGATGCTAACCCTAACCCTAACCCTAACACTAACCTAGTTCTGATGCTAACCCTAACCCTAACACTAATCTAGGGCTGATGCTAACGCTAACCCTAACCCTAACACTATCCTAGGGCTGGTGCTAACCCTAACCCTAACACTATCCTAGGGCTGATGCTAACCCTAACCCTAACACTATCCTAGGGCTGATGCTAACCCTAACCCTAACCCTAACACTAACCTAGTTCTGATGCTAACCCTAACCCTAACACTATCCTAGGGCTGATGGTAACCCTAACCCTAGCCCTAACACTATCCTAGGGCTGATGCTAACCCTAACCCTAACACTATCCTAGGCCTGATGCTAACACTAACCCTAACACTATCCTAGGGCTGATGCTAACCCTAACCCTAACCCTAACACTATCCTAGGCCTGATGCTAACCCTACCCCTAACCCTAACACTATCCTAGGGCTGATGCTAACCCTAACACTAACCTAAACACTATCCTAGGGTTGATGCTAACCCTAACCCTAACACTATCCTAGGGCTGATGATAACCCTAACCCTAACCCTAACACTATCCTTGGGCTGATGCTAACCCTAACCCTAACACTATCCTGGGCCTGATGCTAACCCTAACCCTAACCCTAACACTATCCTAGGGCTGATGCTAACCCTAACCCTAACCCTAACACTATCCTAGGCCTGATGCTAACCCTAACCCTAACCCTAACACTATCCTAGGTCTGATGCTAACCCTAACCCTAACACTATCCTAGGGCTGATGCTAACCCTAACCCTAACCCTAACACTATATCTAGGGTTGATGCTAACCCTATCCCTAACACTATCCTAGGGCTGATGCTAACCCTAACCCTAACCCTAACACTATCCTAGGGCTGATGCTAACCCTAACCCTAACACTATCCTAGGGCTGATGCTAACCCTAACCCTAACCCTAACACTAACCTAGTTCTGATGCTAACCCTAACCCTAACACTATCCTAGGGCTGATGCTAACCCTAACCCTAACCCTAACACTATCCTAGGGCTGGTGCTAACCCTAACCCTAACACTATCCTAGGGCTGATGCTAACCCTAACCCTAACCCTAACACTATCCTAGTGCTGATGCTATCCCTAACCCTAACACTATCCTACGACTGATGCTAACCCTAACCCTAACTCTAACACTATCCTTGGGCTGATGCTAACCCTAACCCTAACACTATCCTAGGGCTCATGCTAACCCTAACCCTAACCTTAACACTATCCTAGGGCTGATGCTAACCCTAACCCTAACACTAACACTGTCCTAGGGCTGATGCTAACCCTAACCCTAACCCTAACACTATCCTAGGGCTGATGCTAACCCTAACCCTAACACTATCCTAGGCCTGATGCTAACCCTAACCCTAACCCTAACCCTAACCCTAATACTATCCTAGGGCTGATGCTAACCCTAACCCTAACCCTAACACTATCCTAGGGCTGATGCTAACCCTAACACTAACACTATCCTAGGGCTGATGCTAACCCTAACCCTACCCCTAACACTATCCTAGGGCTGATGCTAACCCTAACCCTAAAGCTAACACTATCCTAGGGCTGAGGCTAACCCTAACCCTAACACTATCCTACGGCTGATGCTAATCCTAACCCTAACCCTAACACTATCCTAAGGCTGATGGTAACCCTAACACTAACACTATCCTAAGCCTGGTGCTAACCCTAACTCTAACCCTAACACTATCCTAGGGCTGATGCTAACCCTAACCCTAATAATATCCTACGGCTGATGCTAACACTAACCCTAACCCTAACGCTATCCTAGTGCTGATGCTAACCCTAACCCTAACCCTAACACTATCCTAGGGCTGATGCTAACCCTAACCCTAACACTATCCTAGGCCTGATGCTAACCCTAACCCTAACCCTAACACTATCCTGGGGCTGATGCTAACCCTAACCCTAACACTATCCTAGGGCTGATGCTAACCCTAACCGTAACCCTAACACTATCCTAGGGCTGATGGTAACCCTAACCCTAGCCCTAAAACTATCCTAGGGCTGATGCTAACCCTAACCCTAACACTATCCTAGGGCTGATGCTAACCCTAACCCTAACCCTAACACTATCCTAGGCCTGATGCTAACCCTATCCCTAACCCTAACACTCTCCTAGGGCTGATGCTAACCCTAAACCTAACACTATCCTTGGGCTGATGCTAACCCTAACCCTAACCCTAACACTATCCTAGGGCAGATGCTAACCCTAACCCTAACCCTAACACTATCCTAGGCCTGATGCTAACCCTAACTCTAACCCTAACACTATCCTAGGGCTGATGCTAACCCTAAACCTAACACTATCCTAGGCCTGATGCTAACCCTAACCCTAACCCTAACACTATCCTAGGGCAGATGCTAACCCTAACCCTAACCCTAACACAATCCTAGGCCTGATGCTAACCGTAACACTAACACTATCCTAGGGCTGATGCTAACCCTAACCCTAACCCTAACATTATCCTACGGCTGATGCTAACCCTAACCCTAACTCTAACACTATCTTAGGGGTGAGGCTAACCCTAACCCTAACACTATCCTACGGCTGATGTTAACCCTAACCCTAACCCTAACACTATCCTAGGGTTGATGCTAACCCTAACCCTAACACTATCCTAGGCCTGATGCTAACCCTAACCCTAACCCTAACACTATCCTAGGGCTGATGCTAACCCTAACCCTAACACTATCCTAGGGCTGATGCTAACCCTAACCCTAACCCTAACACTATCCTAGGGCTGATGCTAACCCTAAACCTAACACTATCCTAGGCCTGATGATAACCCTAACCCTAACCCTAACACTATCCTAGGGCTGATGCTAACCCTAAACCTAACACTATCCTAGGGCTGATGCTAACCCTAACCCTAACCCTAACACTATCCTAGGGCTGATGCTAACACTAACGCTAACCCTAACACTATCCTTGAACTGATGCTAACCCTAACCCTAACCCTAACACTATCCTAGGCCTGATGATAACCCTAACCCTAACCCTAACACTATCCTAGGGTTTATGTTAACCCTAAACCTAACACTATCCTAGGGCTGAGGCTAACCCTAACACTAAACCTAACACTATCCTAGGGCGGATGCTAACCCTAACCCTAACCCTAACACTATCCTAGGGCTGATGCTAACCCTAACACTAACACTATGCTAGGGCTGATGCTAACCCTAACCCTAACCCTAACACTCTCCAAGGGCTGATGCTACCCCTAACCCTAACCCTAACACTATCCTAGGGCTGATGCTAACCCTAACCCTAACACTATCCTAGGGCTGATGCTAACCCTAACCCTAACACTATATCTAAGGTTGATGCTAACCCCATCCCTAACACTATCCTAGGGCTGATGCTAACCCTAACCCTAACCCTAACACTATCCTAGGGCTGATGCTAACCCTAAACCTAACACTATCCTAGGGCTGATGCTAACCCTAACCCTAACCCTAACACTAACCTAGTTCTGATGCTAACCCTAACCCTAACACTATCCTAGGGCTGATGCTAACCCTAACCCTAACCCTAACACTATCCTAGGGCTGGTGCTAACCCTAACCCTAACACTATTCTAGGGCTGATGCTAACCCTAACCCTAACACTATCCTAGGGCTGATGCTAACCCTAACCCTAACCCTAACACTAACCTAGTTCTGATGCTAACCCTAACCCTAACACTATCCTAGGGCTGATGGTAACCCTAACCCTAGCCCTAACACTATCCTAGGGCTGATGCTAACCCTAACCCTAACACTATCCTAGGCCTGATGCTAACCCTAACCCTAACACTATCCTAGGGCTGATGCTAACCCTAACCCTAACCCTAACACTATCCTAGGCCTGATGCTAACCCTATCCCTAACCCTAACACTCTCCTAGGGCTGAGGCTAACCCTAACCATAACACTATCCTAGGGCTGATGCTAACCCTAACCCTAACCTAAACACTATCCTAGGGTTGATGCTAACCCTAACCCTAACACTATCCTAGGGCTGATGCTAACCCTAACCCTAACCCTAACACTATCCTTGGGCTGATGCTAACCCTAACCCTAACACTATCCTGGGCCTGATGCTAACCCTAACCCTAACTCTAACACTATCCTAGGGCTGATGCTAACCCAAACCCTAACACTATCCTTGGGCTTATGCTAACCCTAACCCTAACCCTAACACTATCCTAGGGCAGATGCTAACCCTAACCCTAACCCTAACACTATCCTAGGCCTGATGCTAACCGTAACACTAACACTATCCTAGGGCTGATGCTAACCCTAACACTAACCCTAACATTATCCTACGGCTGATGCTAACCCTAACCCTAACTCTAACACTATCTTAGGGGTGAGGCAAACCCTAACACTAACACTATCCTACGGCTGATGTTAACCCTAACCCTAACTCTAACACTATCCTAGGGCTGATGCTAACCCAAACCCTAACACTATCCTTGGGCTTATGCTAACCCTAACCCTAACCCTAACACTATCCTAGGGCAGATGCTAACCCTAACCCTAACCCTAACACTATCCTAGGGCTGATGCTAACCCTAACCCTAACACTATCCTAGGCCTGATGCTAACCCTAACCCTAACCCTAACACTATCCTAGGGCTGATGCTAACCCTAACCCTAACACTATCCTAGGGCTGATGCTAACCCTGACCCTAACGCTAACACTATCCTAGGGCTGATGCTAACCCTAACCCTAACACTATCCTAGGCCTGATGATAACCCTAACCCTAACCCTAACACCATCCTAGGGCTGATGCTAACCCTAACCCTAACAATATCCTAGGGCCGATGCTAACCCTAACCCTAACCCTAACACTATCCTAGGGCTGATGCTAACACTAACGCTAACCCTAACACTATCCTTGAACTGATGCTAACCCTAACCCTAACCCTAACACTATCCTAGGCCTGATGATAACCCTAACCCTAACCCTAACACTATCCTAGGGTTTATGTTAACCCTAACCCTAACACTATCCTAGGGCTGAGGCTAACCCTAACAGTAAACTTAACACTATCCTAGGGCGGATGCTAACCCTAACCCTAACACTATCCTAGGGCTGATGCTAACTCTAACCCTAACCCTAACACTATCCTAGGGCTGATGCTAACTCTAACCCTAACACTATCCTAGGGCTGATGCTAACCCTAACCCTAACACTATATCTAGGGTTGATGCTAACCCTATCCCTAACACCATCCTAGGGCTGATGCTAACCCTAACCCTAACCCTAACACTATCCTAGGGCTGATGCTAACCCTAACCCTAACACTATCCTAGGGCTGATGCTAACCCTAACCCTAATCCTAACACTAACCTAGTTCTGATGCTAACCCTAACCCTAACACTATCCTAGGGCTGATGCTAACCCTAACCCTAACCCTAACACTATCCTAGGGCTGGTGCTAACCCTAACCCTAACACTATCCTAGGGCTGATGCTAACCCTAACCCTAACCCTAACACTATCCCAGGGCTGATGCAAACCCTAACCCTAACACTATCCTTGGGCTGATGCTAACCCTAACCCTAACCCTAACACTATCCTAGGGCTGATGCTAACCCTAACCCTAACCCTAACCTTATCCTAGGGCTGATGCTAACCCTAACCCTAACACTATCCTAGGCCTGATGCTAACCCTAACCCTAACCCTAACACTATCCTAGGGCTGATGCTAACCCTAACCCTAACACTATCCTAGGGCTGATGCTAACACTAACGCTAACCCTAACACTATCCTTGAACTGATGCTAACCCTAACCCTAACCCTAACACTATCCTAGGCCTGATGATAACCCTAACCCTAACCCTAACACTATCCTAGGGCTGAGGCTAACCCTAACACTAAACCTAACACTATCCTAGGGCGGATGCTAACCCTAACCCTAACCATAACACTATCCTAGGGCTGATGCTAACCCTAACACTAACACTATGCTAGGGCTGATGCTAACCCTAACCCTAACCCTAACACTCTCCAAGGGCTGATGCTACCCCTAACCCTAACCCTAACACTATCCTAGGGCTGATGCTAACCCTAACCCTAACACTATCCTAGGGCTGATGCTAACCCTAACCCTAACACTATATCTAGGGTTGATGCTAACCCTATCCCTAACACTATCCTAGGGCTGATGCTAACCCTAACCCTAACCCTAACACTATCCTAGGGCTGATGCTAACCCTAACCCTAACACTATCCTAGGGCTGATGCTAACCCTAACCCTAACCCTAACACTAACCTAGTTCTGATGCTAACCCTAACCCTAACACTATCCTAGGGCTGATGCTAACGCTAACCCTAACCCTAACACTATCCTAGGGCTGGTGCTAACCCTAACCCTAACACTATCCTAGGGCTGATGCTAACCCTAACCCTAACACTATCCTAGGGCTGATGCTAAACCTAACCCTAACACTAACACTAACCTAGTTCTGATGCTAACCCTAACCCTAACACTATCCTAGGGCTGATGGTAACCCTAACCTTAGCCCTAACACTATCCTAGGGCTGATGCTAACCCTAACCCTAACTCTATCCTAGGGCTGATGCTAACCCTAACCCTAACCCTAACACTATCCTAGGCCTGATGCTAACCCTACCCCTAACCCTAACACTATCCTAGGGCTGATGCTAACCCTAACACTAACCTAAACACTATCCTAGGGTTGATGCTAACCCTAACCCTAACACTATCCTAGGGCTGATGATAACCCTAACCCTAACCCTAACACTATCCTTGGGCTGATGCTAACCCTAACCCTAACACTATCCTGGGCCTGATGCTAACCCTAACCCTAACCCTAACACTATCCTAGGGCTGATGCTAACCCTAACCCTAACCCTAACACTATCCTAGGCCTGATGCTAACCCTAACCCTAACCCTAACACTATCCTAGGTCTGATGCTAACCCTAACCCTAACACTATCCTAGGGCTGATGCTAACCCTAACCCTAACCCTAACACTATATCTAGGGTTGATGCTAACCCTATCCCTAACACTATCCTAGGGCTGATGCTAACCCTAACCCTAACCTTAACACTATCCTAGGGCTGATGCTAACCCTAACCCTAACACTATCCTAGGGCTGATGCTAACCCTAACCCTAACCCTAACACTATCCTAAGGCTGATGCTATCCCTAACCCTAACACTATCCTACGACTGATGCTAACCCTAACCCTAACTCTAACACTATCCTAGGGCTGATGGTAACCCTAACCCTAACACTATCCTAGGGCTCATGCTAACCCTAACCCTAACCTTAACACTATCCTAGGGCTGATGCTAACCCTAACCCTAACACTATCCTAGGGCTGATGCTAACCCTAACCCTAAACCTAACATTATCCCAGGGCTGATGCAAACCCTAACCCTAACACTATCCTAGGGCTGATGCTAACCCTAACCCTAACACTAACACTGTCCTAGGGCTGATGCTAACCCTAACCCTAACCCTAACACTATCCTAGGGCTGATGCTAACCCTAACCCTAACACTATCCTAGGCCTGATGCTAACCCTAACCCTAACCCTAACCCTAACCCTAATACTATCCTAGGGCTGATGCTAACCCTAACCCTAACCCTAACACTATCCTAGGGCTGATGCTAACCCTAACACTAACACTATCCTAGGGCTGATGCTAACCCTAACCCTACCCCTAACACTATCCTAGGGCTGATGCTAACCCTAACCCTAACGCTAACACTATCCTAGGGCTGAGGCTAACCCTAACCCTAACAGTATCCTACGGCTGATGCTAATCCTAACCCTAACCCTAACACTATCCTAAGGCTGATGGTAACCCTAACACTAACACTATCCTAAGCCTGGTGCTAACCCTAACACTAACCCTAACACTATCCTAGGGCTGATGCTAACCCTAACCCTAATAATATCCTACGGCTGATGCTAACACTAACCCTAACCCTAACGCTATCCTAGTGCTGATGCTAACCCTAACCCTAACCCTAACACTATCCTAGGGCTGATGCTAACCCTAACCCTAACACTATCCTAGGCCTGATGATAACCCTAACCCTAACCCTAACACTATCCTAGGGCTGATGCTAACCCTAACCCTAACACTATCCTAGGCCTGATGCTAACCCTAACCCTAACCCTAACACTATCCTGGGGCTGATGCTAACCCTAACCCTAACACTATCCTAGGTCTGATGCTAACCCTAACCCTAACCCTAACACTATCCTAGGGCTGATGGTAACCCTAACCCTAGCCCTAAAACTATCCTAGGGCTGATGCTAACCCTAACCCTAACACTATCCTAGGCCTGATGCTAACCCTAACCCTAACACTATCCTAGGGCTGATGCTAACCCTAACCCTAACCCTAACACTATCCTAGGCCTGATGCTAACCCTATCCCTAACTCTAACACTCTCCTAGGGCTGATGCTAACCCTAAACCTAACACTATCCTTGGGCTGATGCTAACCCTAACCCTAACCCTAACACTATCCTAGGGCAGATGCTAACCATAACCCTAACCCTAACACTATCCTAGGCCGATGCTAACCCTAACTCTAACCCTAACACTATCCTAGGGCTGATGCTAACCCTAAACCTAACACTATCCTTGGGCTGATGCTAACCCTAACCCTAACCCTAACACTATCCTAGGGCAGATGCTAACCCTAACCCTAACCCTAACACTATCCTAGGCCTGATGCTAACCGTAACACTAACACTATCCTAGGGCTGATGCTAACCCTAACCCTAACCCTAACATTATCCTACGGCTGATGCTAACCCTAACCCTAACTCTAACACTATCTTAGGGGTGAGGCTAACCCTAACACTAACACTATCCTACGGCTGATGTTAACCCTAACCCTAACCCTAACACTATCCTAGGGTTGATGCTAACCCTAACCCTAACACTATCCTAGGCCTGATGCTAACCCTAACCCTAACCCTAACACTATCCTAGGGCTGATGCTAACCCTAACCCTAACACTATCCTAGGGCTGATGCTAACCCTAACCCTAACCCTAACACTATCCTAGGGCTGATGCTAACCCTAAACCTAACACTATCCTAGGCCTGATGATAACCCTAACCCTAACCCTAACACTATCCTAGGGCTGATGCTAACCCTAAACCTAACACTATCCTAGGGCTGATGCTAACCCTAACCCTAACCCTAACACTATCCTAGGGCTGATGCTAACACTAACGCTAACCCTAACACTATCCTTGAACTGATGCTAACCCTAACCCTAACCCTAACACTATCCTAGGCCTGATGATAACCCTAACCCTAACCCTAACACTATCCTAGGGTTTATGTTAACCCTAACCCTAACACTATCCTAGGGCTGAGGCTAACCCTAACACTAAACCTAACACTATCCTAGGGCGGATGCTAACCCTAACCCTAACCCTAACACTATCCTAGGGCTGATGCTAACCCTAACACTAACACTATGCTAGGGCTGATGCTAACCCTAACCCTAACCCTGACTCTCTCCAAGGGCTGATGCTACCCCTAACCCTAACCCTAACACTATCCTAGGGCTGATGCTAACCCTAACCCTAACCCTAACACTATCCTAGGGCTGATGCTAACCCTAAACCTAACACTATCCTAGGGCTGATGCTAACCCTAACCCTAACCCTAACACTAACGAAGTTCTGACGCTAACCCTAACCCTAACACTATCCTAGGGCTGATGTTATCCCTAACCCTAACACTATCCTAGGGCTGATGCTAACCCTAACCCTAACCCTAACACTATCCTAGGGCTGATGCTAACCCTAACCCTAACACTATCCTAGGGCTCATGCTAACCCTAACCCTAACCCTAACACTATCCTAGGGCTGATGCTAACCCTAACCCTAACACTATCCTAGGGCTGATGCTAACCCTAACCCTAACCCTAACACTATCCCAGGGCTGATGCAAACCCTAACCCTAACACTATCCTTGGGCTGATGCTAACCCTAACCCTAACCCTAACATTATCCTAGGGCTGATGCTAACCCTAACCCTAACCCTAACACTATCCTAGGGCTGATGCTAACCCTAACCCTAACACTATCCTAGGCCTGATGCTAACCCTAACCCTAACCCTAACCCTAACCCTAACCCTAATACTATCCTAGGGCTGATGCTAACCCTAACCCTAACACTATCCTAAGGCTGATGGTAACCCTAACACTAACACTATCCTAAGCCTGGTGCTAACCCTAACACTAACCCTAACACTATCCTAGGGCTGATGCTAACCCTAACCCTAATAATATCCTACGGCTGATGCTAACACTAACCCTAACCCTAACGCTATCCTAGTGCTGATGCTAACCCTAACCCTAACCCTAACACTATCCTAGGGCTGATGCTAACCCTAACCCTAACACTATCCTAGGCCTGATGATAACCCTAACCCTAACCCTAACACTATCCTAGGGCTGATGCTAACCCTAACCCTAACACTATCCTAGGCCTGATGCTAACCCTAACCCTAACCCTAACACTATCCTGGGGCTGATGCTAACCCTAACCCTAACACTATCCTAGGTCTGATGCTAACCCTAACCCTAACCCTAACACTATCCTAGGGCTGATGGTAACCCTAACCCTAGCCCTAAAACTATCCTAGGGCTGATGCTAACCCTAACCCTAACACTATCCTAGGCCTGATGCTAACCCTAACCCTAACACTATCCTAGGGCTGATGCTAACCCTAACCCTAACCCTAACACTATCCTAGGCCTGATGCTAACCCTATCCCTAACTCTAACTCTCTCCTAGGGCTGATGCTAACCCTAAACCTAACACTATCCTTGGGCTGATGCTAACCCTAACCCTAACCCTAACACTATCCTAGGGCAGATGCTAACCATAACCCTAACCCTAACACTATCCTAGGCCGATGCTAACCCTAACTCTAACCCTAACACTATCCTAGGGCTGATGCTAACCCTAAACCTAACACTATCCTTGGGCTGATGCTAACCCTAACCCTAACCCTAACACTATCCTAGGGCAGATGCTAACCCTAACCCTAACCCTAACACTATCCTAGGCCTGATGCTAACCGTAACACTAACACTATCCTAGGGCTGATGCTAACCCTAACCCTAACCCTAACATTATCCTACGGCTGATGCTAACCCTAACCCTAACTCTAACACTATCTTAGGGGTGAGGCTAACCCTAACACTAACACTATCCTACGGCTGATGTTAACCCTAACCCTAACCCTAACACTATCCTAGGGTTGATGCTAACCCTAACCCTAACACTATCCTAGGCCTGATGCTAACCCTAACCCTAACCCTAACACTATCCTAGGGCTGATGCTAACCCTAACCCTAACACTATCCTAGGGCTGATGCTAACCCTAACCCTAACCCTAACACTATCCTAGGGCTGATGCTAACCCTAAACCTAACACTATCCTAGGCCTGATGATAACCCTAACCCTAACCCTAACACTATCCTAGGGCTGATGCTAACCCTAAACCTAACACTATCCTAGGGCTGATGCTAACCCTAACCCTAACCCTAACACTATCCTAGGGCTGATGCTAACACTAACGCTAACCCTAACACTATCCTTGAACTGATGCTAACCCTAACCCTAACCCTAACACTATCCTAGGCCTGATGATAACCCTAACCCTAACCCTAACACTATCCTAGGGTTTATGTTAACCCTAACCCTAACACTATCCTAGGGCTGAGGCTAACCCTAACACTAAACCTAACACTATCCTAGGGCGGATGCTAACCCTAACCCTAACCCTAACACTATCCTAGGGCTGATGCTAACCCTAACACTAACACTATGCTAGGGCTGATGCTAACCCTAACCCTAACCCTGACTCTCTCCAAGGGCTGATGCTACCCCTAACCCTAACCCTAACACTATCCTAGGGCTGATGCTAACCCTAACCCTAACACTATCCTAGGGCTGATGCTAACCCTAACCCTAACACTATATCTAGGGTTGATGCTAACCCCATCCCTAACACTATCCTAGGGCTGATGCTAACCCTAACCCTAACCCTAACACTATCCTAGGGCTGATGCTAACCCTAAACCTAACACTATCCTAGGGCTGATGCTAACCCTAACCCTAACCCTAACACTAACGAAGTTCTGACGCTAACCCTAACCCTAACACTATCCTAGGGCTGATGTTATCCCTAACCCTAACACTATCCTAGGGCTGATGCTAACCCTAACCCTAACCCTAACACTATCCTAGGGCTGATGCTAACCCTAACCCTAACACTATCCTAGGGCTCATGCTAACCCTAACCCTAACCCTAACACTATCCTAGGGCTGATGCTAACCCTAACCCTAACACTATCCTAGGGCTGATGCTAACCCTAACCCTAACCCTAACACTATCCCAGGGCTGATGCAAACCCTAACCCTAACACTATCCTTGGGCTGATGCTAACCCTAACCCTAACCCTAACATTATCCTAGGGCTGATGCTAACCCTAACCCTAACCCTAACACTATCCTAGGGCTGATGCTAACCCTAACCCTAACACTATCCTAGGCCTGATGCTAACCCTAACCCTAACCCTAACCCTAACCCTAACCCTAATACTATCCTAGGGCTGATGCTAACCCTAACCCTAATAATATCCTACGGCTGATGCTAACACTAACCCTAAACCTAACGCTATCCTAGGGCTGATGCTAACCCTAACCCTAACCCTAACACTATCCTAGGGCTGATGCTAACCCTAACCCTAACACTATCCTAGGCCTGATGATAACCCTAACCCTAACCCTAACAGTATCCTAGGGCTGATGCTAACCCTAACCCTAACACTATCCTAGGCCTGATGCTAACCCTAACCCTAACCCTAACACTATCCTAGGGCTGATGCTAACCCTAACCCTAACACTATCCTAGGGCTGATGCTAACCCTAACCCTAACCCTAACACTATCCTAGGGCTGATGCTAACTCTAACCCTAACACTATCATAGGCCTGATGATAACCCTAACCCTAACCCTGACACTATCCTAGGCCTGATGCTAACCCTAACCCTAACCCTAACACTATCCTAGGGCTGATGCTAACCCTAACCCTAACACTATCCTAGGGCTGATGCTAACCCTAACCCTAACCCTAACACTATCCTAGGGCTGATGGTAACCCTAACCCTAGCCCTAACACTATCCTAGGGCTGATGCTAACCCTAACCCTAACACTATCCTAGGCCTGATGCTAACCCTAACCCTAACACTATCCTAGGGCTGATGCTAACCCTAACCCTAACCCTAACACTATCCTTGGGCTGATGCTAACACTAACCCTAACACTATCCTGGGCCTGATGCTAACCCTAACCCTAACCGTAACACTATCCTAGGGCTGATGCTAACCCTAACCCTAACACTATCCTTGGGCTGATGCTAACCCTAACCCTAACCCTAACACTATGCTAGGGCAGATGCTAACCCTAACCCTAACCCTAACACTATCCTAGGCCTGATGCTAACCGTAACACTAACACTATCCTAGGGCTGATGCTAACCCTAACCCTAACCCTAACATTATCCTACGGCTGATGCTAACCCTAACCCTAACTCTAACACTATCTTAGGGGTGAGGCTAACCCTAACCCTAACACTATCCTACGGCTGATGTTAACCCTAACCCTAACCCTAACACTATCCTAGGGCTGATGCTAACCCTAACCCTAACACTATCCTAGGCCTGATGCTAACCCTAACCCTAACCCTAACACTATCCTAGGGCTGATGCTAACCCTAACCCTAACACTATCCTAGGGCTGATGCTAACCCTAACCCTAACCCTAACACTATCCTAGGGCTGATGCTAACCCTAACCCTAACACTATCCTAGGCCTGATGATAACCCTAACCCTAACCCTAACACTATCCTAGGGCTGATGCTAACCCTAACCCTAACACTATCCTAGGGCTGATGCTAACCCTAACCCTAACCCTAACACTATCCTAGGGCTGATGCTAACACTAACGCTAACCCTAACACTATCCTTGAACTGATGCTAACCCTAACCCTAACCCTAACACTATCCTAGGCCTGATGATAACCCTAACCCTAACCCTAACACTATCCTAGGGTTTATGTTAACCCTAACCCTAACACTATCCTAGGGCTGAGGCTAACCCTAACACTAAACCTAACACTATCCTAGGGCGGATGCTAACCCTAACCCTAACCCTAACACTATCCTAGGGCTGATGCTAACCCTAACACTAACACTATGCTAGGGCTGATGCTAACCCTAACCCTAACCCTAACACTCTCCAAGGGCTGATGCTACCCCTAACCCTAACCCTAACACTATCCTAGGGCTGATGCTAACCCTAACACTAACACTATCCTAGGGCTGATTCTAACCCTAACCCTAACACTATATCTAGGGTTGATGCTAACCCTATCCCTAACACTATCCTAGGGCTGATGCTAACCCTAACCCTAACCCTAACACTATCCTAGGGCTGATGCTAACCCTAAACCTAACACTATCCTAGGGCTGATGCTAACACTAACCCTAACCCTAACACTAACCTAGTTCTGATGCTAACCCTAACCCTAACACTATCCTAGGGCTGATGCTAACCCTAACCCTAACACTATCCTAGGGCTGATGCTAACCCTAACCCTAACCCTAACACTAACCTAGTTCTGATGCTAACCCTAACCCTAACACTATCCTAGGGCTGATGGTAACCCTAACCCTAGCCCTAACACTATCCTAGGGCTGATGCTAACCCTAACCCTAACACTATCCTAGGCCTGATGCTAACCCTAACCCTAACACTATCCTAGGGCTGATGCTAACCCTAACCCTAACCCTAACACTATCCTAAGCCTGATGCTAACCCTATCCCTATCCCTAACACTCTCCTAGGGCTGAGGCTAACCCTAACCATAACACTATCCTAGGGCTGATGCTAACCCTAACCCTAACCTAAACACTATCCTAGGGTTGATGCTAACCCTAACCCTAACACTATCCTAGGGCTGATGCTAACCCTAACCCTAACCCTAACACTATCCTTGGGCTGATGCTAACCCTAACCCTAACACTATCCTGGGCCTGATGCTAACCCTAACCCTAACTTTAACACTATCCTAGGGCTGATGCTAACCCAAACCCTAACACGATCCTTGGGCTGATGCTAACCCTAACCCTAACCCTAACACTATCCTAGGGCAGATGCTAACCCTAACCCTAACCCTAACACTATCCTAGGCCTGATGCTAACTGTAACACTAACACTATCCTAGGGCTGATGCTAACCCTAACCCTAACCCTAACATTATCCTACGGCTGTTGCTAACCCTAACCCTAACTCTAACACTATCTTAGGGGTGAGGCTAACCCTAACCCTAACACTATCCTACGGCTGATGTTAACCCTAACCCTAACCCTAACACTATCCTAGGGCTGATGCTAACCCTAACCCTAACACTATCCTAGGCCTGATGCTAACCCTAACCCTAACCCTAACACTATCCTAGGGCTGATGCTAACCCTGACCCTAACGCTAACACTATCCTAGGGCTGATGCTAACCCTAACCCTAACACTATCCTAGGCCTGATGATAACCCTAACCCTAACCCTAACACTATCCTAGGGCTGATGCTAACCCTAACAATAACACTATCCTAGGGCTGATGCTAACCCTAACCCTAACCCTAACACTATCCTAGGGCTGATGCTAACACTAACGCTAACCCTAACACTATCCTTGAACTGATGCTAACCCTAACCCTAACCCTAACACTATCCTAGGCCTGATGATAACCCTAACCCTAACCCTAACACTATCCTAGGGTTTATGTTAACCCTAACCCTAACACTATCCTAGGGCTGAGGCTAACCCTAACACTAAACTTAACACTATCCTAGGGCGGATGCTAACCCTAACCCTAACCCTAACACTATCCTAGGGCTGATGCTAACCCTAAAACTAACACTATGCTAGGGCTGATGCTAACCCTAACCCTAACCCTAACACTCTCCAAGGGCTGATGCTACCCCTAACCCTAACCCTAACACTATCCTAGGGCTGATGCTAACCCTAACCCTAACACTATCCTAGGGCTGATGCTAACCCTAACCCTAACACTATATCTAGGGTTGATGCTAACCCTATCCCTAACACTATCCTAGGGCTGATGCTAACCCTAACCCTAACCCTAACACTATCCTAGGGCTGATGCTAACCCTAACCCTAACACTATCCTAGGGCTGATGCTAACCCTAACCCTAACCCTAACACTATCCTAGGGCTGGTGCTAACCCTAACCCTAACACTATCCTAGGGCTGATGCTAACCCTAACCCTAACCCTAACACTATCCTAGGGCTGATGTTATCCCTAACCCTAACACTATCCTAGGGCTGTTGCTAACCCTAACCCTAACCCTAACACTATCCTAGGGCTGATGCTAACCCTAACCCTAACACTATCGTAGGGCTCATGCTAACCCTAACCCTAACCCTAACACTATCGTAGGGCTGATGCTAACCCTAACCCTAACACTATCCTAGGGCTGATGCTAACCCTAACCCTAACCCTAACATTATCCCAGGGCTGATGCAAACCCTAACCCTAACACTATCCTTGGGCTGATGCTAACCCTAACCCTAACACTAACACTATCCTAGGGCTGATGCTAACCCTAACCCTAACCCTAACACTATCCTAGGGCTGATGCTAACCCTAACCCTAACACTATCCTAGGCCTGATGCTAACCCTAACCCTAACCCTAACCCTAACCCTAACCCTAATACTATCCTAGGGCTGATGCTAACCCTAACCCTAACCCTAACACTATCCTAGGGCTGATGCTAACCCTAACACTAACACTATCCTAGGGCTGATGCTAACCCTAATCCTACCCCTAACACTATCCTAGGCCTGATGCTAACCCTAACCCTAACACTATCCTAGGGCTGATGCTAACCCTAACCCTAACCCTAACACTATCCTTGGGCTGATGCTAACACTAACCCTAACACTATCCTGGGCCTGATGCTAACCCTAACCCTAACCGTAACACTATCCTAGGGCTGATGCTAACCCTAACCCTAACACTATCCTTGGGCTGATGCTAACCCTAACCCTAACCCTAACACTATGCTAGGGCAGATGCTAACCCTAACCCTAACCCTAACACTATCCTAGGCCTGATGCTAACCGTAACACTAACACTATCCTAGGGCTGATGCTAACCCTAACCCTAACCCTAACATTATCCTACGGCTGATGCTAACCCTAACCCTAACTCTAACACTATCTTAGGGGTGAGGCTAACCCTAACCCTAACACTATCCTACGGCTGATGTTAACCCTAACCCTAACCCTAACACTATCCTAGGGCTGATGCTAACCCTAACCCTAACACTATCCTAGGCCTGATGCTAACCCTAACCCTAACCCTAACACTATCCTAGGGCTGATGCTAACCCTAACCCTAACACTATCCTAGGGCTGATGCTAACCCTAACCCTAACCCTAACACTATCCTAGGGCTGATGCTAACCCTAACCCTAACACTATCCTAGGCCTGATGATAACCCTAACCCTAACCCTAACACTATCCTAGGGCTGATGCTAACCCTAACCCTAACACTATCCTAGGGCTGATGCTAACCCTAACCCTAACCCTAACACTATCCTAGGGCTGATGCTAACACTAACGCTAACCCTAACACTATCCTTGAACTGATGCTAACCCTAACCCTAACCCTAACACTATCCTAGGCCTGATGATAACCCTAACCCTAACCCTAACACTATCCTAGGGTTTATGTTAACCCTAACCCTAACACTATCCTAGGGCTGAGGCTAACCCTAACACTAAACCTAACACTATCCTAGGGCGGATGCTAACCCTAACCCTAACCCTAACACTATCCTAGGGCTGATGCTAACCCTAACACTAACACTATGCTAGGGCTGATGCTAACCCTAACCCTAACCCTAACACTCTCCAAGGGCTGATGCTACCCCTAACCCTAACCCTAACACTATCCTAGGGCTGATGCTAACCCTAACACTAACACTATCCTAGGGCTGATTCTAACCCTAACCCTAACACTATATCTAGGGTTGATGCTAACCCTATCCCTAACACTATCCTAGGGCTGATGCTAACCCTAACCCTAACCCTAACACTATCCTAGGGCTGATGCTAACCCTAAACCTAACACTATCCTAGGGCTGATGCTAACACTAACCCTAACCCTAACACTAACCTAGTTCTGATGCTAACCCTAACCCTAACACTATCCTAGGGCTGATGCTAACCCTAACCCTAACACTATCCTAGGGCTGATGCTAACCCTAACCCTAACCCTAACACTAACCTAGTTCTGATGCTAACCCTAACCCTAACACTATCCTAGGGCTGATGGTAACCCTAACCCTAGCCCTAACACTATCCTAGGGCTGATGCTAACCCTAACCCTAACACTATCCTAGGCCTGATGCTAACCCTAACCCTAACACTATCCTAGGGCTGATGCTAACCCTAACCCTAACCCTAACACTATCCTAAGCCTGATGCTAACCCTATCCCTATCCCTAACACTCTCCTAGGGCTGAGGCTAACCCTAACCATAACACTATCCTAGGGCTGATGCTAACCCTAACCCTAACCTAAACACTATCCTAGGGTTGATGCTAACCCTAACCCTAACACTATCCTAGGGCTGATGCTAACCCTAACCCTAACCCTAACACTATCCTTGGGCTGATGCTAACCCTAACCCTAACACTATCCTGGGCCTGATGCTAACCCTAACCCTAACTTTAACACTATCCTAGGGCTGATGCTAACCCAAACCCTAACACGATCCTTGGGCTGATGCTAACCCTAACCCTAACCCTAACACTATCCTAGGGCAGATGCTAACCCTAACCCTAACCCTAACACTATCCTAGGCCTGATGCTAACTGTAACACTAACACTATCCTAGGGCTGATGCTAACCCTAACCCTAACCCTAACATTATCCTACGGCTGTTGCTAACCCTAACCCTAACTCTAACACTATCTTAGGGGTGAGGCTAACCCTAACCCTAACACTATCCTACGGCTGATGTTAACCCTAACCCTAACCCTAACACTATCCTAGGGCTGATGCTAACCCTAACCCTAACACTATCCTAGGCCTGATGCTAACCCTAACCCTAACCCTAACACTATCCTAGGGCTGATGCTAACCCTGACCCTAACGCTAACACTATCCTAGGGCTGATGCTAACCCTAACCCTAACACTATCCTAGGCCTGATGATAACCCTAACCCTAACCCTAACACTATCCTAGGGCTGATGCTAACCCTAACAATAACACTATCCTAGGGCTGATGCTAACCCTAACCCTAACCCTAACACTATCCTAGGGCTGATGCTAACACTAACGCTAACCCTAACACTATCCTTGAACTGATGCTAACCCTAACCCTAACCCTAACACTATCCTAGGCCTGATGATAACCCTAACCCTAACCCTAACACTATCCTAGGGTTTATGTTAACCCTAACCCTAACACTATCCTAGGGCTGAGGCTAACCCTAACACTAAACTTAACACTATCCTAGGGCGGATGCTAACCCTAACCCTAACCCTAACACTATCCTAGGGCTGATGCTAACCCTAAAACTAACACTATGCTAGGGCTGATGCTAACCCTAACCCTAACCCTAACACTCTCCAAGGGCTGATGCTACCCCTAACCCTAACCCTAACACTATCCTAGGGCTGATGCTAACCCTAACCCTAACACTATCCTAGGGCTGATGCTAACCCTAACCCTAACACTATATCTAGGGTTGATGCTAACCCTATCCCTAACACTATCCTAGGGCTGATGCTAACCCTAACCCTAACCCTAACACTATCCTAGGGCTGATGCTAACCCTAACCCTAACACTATCCTAGGGCTGATGCTAACCCTAACCCTAACCCTAACACTATCCTAGGGCTGGTGCTAACCCTAACCCTAACACTATCCTAGGGCTGATGCTAACCCTAACCCTAACCCTAACACTATCCTAGGGCTGATGTTATCCCTAACCCTAACACTATCCTAGGGCTGTTGCTAACCCTAACCCTAACCCTAACACTATCCTAGGGCTGATGCTAACCCTAACCCTAACACTATCGTAGGGCTCATGCTAACCCTAACCCTAACCCTAACACTATCGTAGGGCTGATGCTAACCCTAACCCTAACACTATCCTAGGGCTGATGCTAACCCTAACCCTAACCCTAACATTATCCCAGGGCTGATGCAAACCCTAACCCTAACACTATCCTTGGGCTGATGCTAACCCTAACCCTAACACTAACACTATCCTAGGGCTGATGCTAACCCTAACCCTAACCCTAACACTATCCTAGGGCTGATGCTAACCCTAACCCTAACACTATCCTAGGCCTGATGCTAACCCTAACCCTAACCCTAACCCTAACCCTAACCCTAATACTATCCTAGGGCTGATGCTAACCCTAACCCTAACCCTAACACTATCCTAGGGCTGATGCTAACCCTAACACTAACACTATCCTAGGGCTGATGCTAACCCTAATCCTACCCCTAACACTATCCTAGGCCTGATGCTAACCCTAACCCTAACACTATCCTAGGGCTGATGCTAACCCTAACCCTAACCCTAACACTATCCTTGGGCTGATGCTAACACTAACCCTAACACTATCCTGGGCCTGATGCTAACCCTAACCCTAACCGTAACACTATCCTAGGGCTGATGCTAACCCTAACCCTAACACTATCCTTGGGCTGATGCTAACCCTAACCCTAACCCTAACACTATGCTAGGGCAGATGCTAACCCTAACCCTAACCCTAACACTATCCTAGGCCTGATGCTAACCGTAACACTAACACTATCCTAGGGCTGATGCTAACCCTAACCCTAACCCTAACATTATCCTACGGCTGATGCTAACCCTAACCCTAACTCTAACACTATCTTAGGGGTGAGGCTAACCCTAACCCTAACACTATCCTACGGCTGATGTTAACCCTAACCCTAACCCTAACACTATCCTAGGGCTGATGCTAACCCTAACCCTAACACTATCCTAGGCCTGATGCTAACCCTAACCCTAACCCTAACACTATCCTAGGGCTGATGCTAACCCTAACCCTAACACTATCCTAGGGCTGATGCTAACCCTAACCCTAACCCTAACACTATCCTAGGGCTGATGCTAACCCTAACCCTAACACTATCCTAGGCCTGATGATAACCCTAACCCTAACCCTAACACTATCCTAGGGCTGATGCTAACCCTAACCCTAACACTATCCTAGGGCTGATGCTAACCCTAACCCTAACCCTAACACTATCCTAGGGCTGATGCTAACACTAACGCTAACCCTAACACTATCCTTGAACTGATGCTAACCCTAACCCTAACCCTAACACTATCCTAGGCCTGATGATAACCCTAACCCTAACCCTAACACTATCCTAGGGTTTATGTTAACCCTAACCCTAACACTATCCTAGGGCTGAGGCTAACCCTAACACTAAACCTAACACTATCCTAGGGCGGATGCTAACCCTAACCCTAACCCTAACACTATCCTAGGGCTGATGCTAACCCTAACACTAACACTATGCTAGGGCTGATGCTAACCCTAACCCTAACCCTAACACTCTCCAAGGGCTGATGCTACCCCTAACCCTAACCCTAACACTATCCTAGGGCTGATGCTAACCCTAACACTAACACTATCCTAGGGCTGATTCTAACCCTAACCCTAACACTATATCTAGGGTTGATGCTAACCCTATCCCTAACACTATCCTAGGGCTGATGCTAACCCTAACCCTAACCCTAACACTATCCTAGGGCTGATGCTAACCCTAAACCTAACACTATCCTAGGGCTGATGCTAACACTAACCCTAACCCTAACACTAACCTAGTTCTGATGCTAACCCTAACCCTAACACTATCCTAGGGCTGATGCTAACCCTAACCCTAACCCTAACACTATCCTAGGGCTGGTGCTAACCCTAACCCTAACACTATCCTAGGGCTGATGCTAACCCTAACCCTAACACTATCCTAGGGCTGATGCTAACCCTAACCCTAACCCTAACACTAACCTAGTTCTGATGCTAACCCTAACCCTAACACTATCCTAGGGCTGATGGTAACCCTAACCCTAGCCCTAACACTATCCTAGGGCTGATGCTAACCCTAACCCTAACACTATCCTAGGCCTGATGCTAACCCTAACCCTAACACTATCCTAGGGCTGATGCTAACCCTAACCCTAACCCTAACACTATCCTAAGCCTGATGCTAACCCTATCCCTATCCCTAACACTCTCCTAGGGCTGAGGCTAACCCTAACCATAACACTATCCTAGGGCTGATGCTAACCCTAACCCTAACCTAAACACTATCCTAGGGTTGATGCTAACCCTAACCCTAACACTATCCTAGGGCTGATGCTAACCCTAACCCTAACCCTAACACTATCCTTGGGCTGATGCTAACCCTAACCCTAACACTATCCTGGGCCTGATGCTAACCCTAACCCTAACTCTAACACTATCCTAGGGCTGATGCTAACCCAAACCCTAACACTATCCTTGGGCTGATGCTAACCCTAACCCTAACCCTAACACTATCCTAGGGCAGATGCTAACCCTAACCCTAACCCTAACACTATCCTAGGCCTGATGCTAACCGTAACACTAACACTATCCTAGGGCTGATGCTAACCCTAACCCTAACCCTAACATTATCCTACGGCTGTTGCTAACCCTAACCCTAACTCTAACACTATCTTAGGGGTGAGGCTAACCCTAACCCTAACACTATCCTACGGCTGATGTTAACCCTAACCCTAACCCTAACACTATCCTAGGGCTGATGCTAACCCTAACCCTAACACTATCCTAGACCTGATGCTAACCCTAACCCTAACACTATCCTAGGGCTGATGCTAACCCTGACCCTAACGCTAACACTATCCTAGGGCTGATGCTAACCCTAACCCTAACACTATCCTAGGCCTGATGATAACCCTAACCCTAACCCTAACACTATCCTAGGGCTGATGCTAACCCTAACCCTAACACTATCCTAGGGCTGATGCTAACCCTAACCCTAACCCTAACACTATCCTAGGGCTGATGCTAACACTAACGCTAACCCTAACACTATCCTTGAACTGATGCTAACCCTAACCCTAACCCTAACACTATCCTAGGCCTGATGATAACCCTAACCCTAACTCTAACACTATCCTAGGGTTTATGTTAACCCTAACCCTAACACTATCCTAGGGCTGAGGCTAACCCTAACACTAAACTTAACACTATCCTAGGGCGGATGCTAACCCTAACCCTAACCCTAACACTATCCTAGGGCTGATGCTAACCCTAACACTAACACTATGCTAGGGCTGATGCTAACCCTAACCCTAACACTAACACTATCCTAGGGCTGATGCTAACCCTAACCCTACCCCTAACACTATCCTAGGGCTGATGCTAATCCTAACCCTAACCCTAACACTATCCTAAGGCTGATGGTAACCCTAACACTAACACTATCCTAAGCCTGGTGCTAACCCTAACTCTAACCCTAACACTATCGTAGGGCTGATGCTAACCCTAACCCTAATAATATCCTACGGCTGATGCTAACACTAACCCTAAACCTAACGCTATCCTAGGGCTGATGCTAACCCTAACCCTAACCCTAACACTATCCTAGGGCTGATGCTAACCCTAACCCTAACACTATCCTAGGCCTGATGATAACCCTAACCCTAACCCTAACACTATCCTAGGGCTGATGCTAACCCTAACCCTAACACTATCCTAGGCCTGATGCTAACCCTAACCCTAACCCTAACACTATCCTAGGGCTGATGCTAACCCTAACCCTAACACTATCCTAGGGCTGATGCTAACCCTAACCCTAACCATAACACTATCCTAGGGCTGATGCTAACTCTAACCCTAACACTATCATAGGCCTGATGATAACCCTAACCCTAACCCTAACATTATCCTAGGGCTGATGCTAACCCTAACCCTAACACTATCATAGGCCTGATGCTAACCCTAACCCTAACCCTAACACTATCCTAGGGCTGATGCTAACCCTAACCGCAACACTATCCTAGGGCTGATGCTAACCCTAACCCTAACACTAACACTATCCTAGGGCTGATGCTAACCCTAACCCCAACACTATCCTAGGCCTGATGATAACCCTAACATTAACCCTAACACTATCCTAGGGGTGATGCTAACCCTAACCCTAACACTATCCTAGGGATGATGCTAACCCTAACCCTAACCCTAACACTATCCTAGGGCTGATGCTAACCCTAACGCTAACCCTAAAACTATCCTTGAACTGATGCTAACCCTAACCCTAACCCTAACACTATCCTAGGCCTGATGATAACCCTAACCCTAACCCTAACACTATCCTAGGGTTTATGTTAACCCTAACCCTAACACTATCCTAGGGCTGATGCTAACCCTAACCCTACCACTATCCTGGACCTGATGCTAACCCTAACCCTAACCCTAACACTATCCTAGGGCTGATGCTAACCCTAACCCTAACACTATCCTAGGGCTGATGCTAACCCTAACCCTAACCCTAACACTATCCTAGGGCTGATGCTAACCCTAACCCTAACACTATCCTAGGCCTGATGATAACCCTAACCCTAACCCTAACACTATCTTAGGGCTGATGCTAACCCTAACCCTAACACTATCCTAGGGCTGATGCTAACCCTAACCCTAACCCTAACACTATCCTAGGGCTGATGCTAACCCTAACCCTAACCCTAACACTATCCTAGGGCTGATGCTAAACTTAACCCTAACCCTAACACTATCCTAGGGCTGATTTTAACCGTAACCCTAACACTCTCCTAGGCCTGATGCTACCCCTAACCCTTACCCTAACACTATCCTATGGCTGATGCTAAACCTAACCATAACCCTAACACTATCCTAGGGCTGATGCTAACCCTAACCCTAACCCTAACACTATCCTAGGGCTGATGCTAACCCTAAACCTAACACTATCCTAGGCCTGATGCTAACCCTAACCCTAACACTATCCTAGGGCTGATGCTAAACCTAACCCTAACCCTAACACTATCCTAGGCCTGATGCTAACCCTATCCCTAACACTAACACTCTCCTAGGGCTGAGGCTAACCCTAACCCTAACACTATCCTACGGCTGATCCTAACCCTAACCCTAACCCAAACACTATCCTAGGGTTGATGCTAACCCTAACCCTAACACTATCCTAGGGCTGATGCTAACCCTAACCCTAACCCTAACGCTATCCTTGGGCTGATGCTAACGCTAACCCTAACACTATCCTGGGCCTGATGCTAACCCTAACCCTAACCCTAACACTATCCTAGGGCTGATGCTAACCCTAACCCTAACACTATCCTTGGGCTGATGCTAACCCTAACCCTAACCCTAACACTATCCTAGGGCAGATGCTAACCCTAACGCTAACCCTAACACTATCCTTGAATTGATGCTAACCCTCACCTTACCCTAACACTATCCTAGGCCTGATGATAACCCTAACCCTAACCCTAACACTATCCTAGGGTTTATTTTAACCCTAACCCTAACACTATCCTAGGGCTGATGCTAACCCTAACCCTAACCCTATCACTATCCTAGGGCGGATGCTAACCCTAACCCTAACCCTAACACTATCCTAGGGCTGATGCTAACCCTAACACTAACACTATCCTAGGGCTGATGCTAACCCTAACCCTAACCCTAACACTCTCCAAGGGCTCATGCTAACCCTAACCCTAACCCTAACACTATCCTAGGGCGGATGCTAACCCTAACCCTAACCCTAACACTATCCTAGGGCTGATGCTAACCCTAACACTAACACTATCCTAGGGCTGATGCTAACCCTAACCCTAACCCTAACACTCTCCAAGGCCTGATGCTAACCCTAACCATAACCCTAACACTATCCTAGGGCTGATGCTAACCCTAACCCTAACACTATCCTAGGGCTGATGCTAACCCTAACCCTAACCCTAACACTATCCTAGGGCTGATGCTAACCCTAACCCTAACACTATCCTAGGCCTGATGATAACCCTAACCCTAACCCTAACACTATCCTAGGGCTGATGCTAACCCCAACCCTAACACTATCCTAGAGCTGATGCTAACCCTAACCCTAACCCTAACACTATCCTAAGTTTGATGCTAACCCTAGCCTTCACACTATCCTAGGCCTGATGATAACCCTAACCCTAACCTTAAAACTATCCTAGGGCTGATGCTAACCCTAACAATAACCCTGACACTATCCTAGAGTTGATGCTAACCCTAACCCTAACACTATCCTAGGCCTGATGATAACCCTAACCCTAACCCTGACACTATCCTAGGGCTCATGCTAACCCTAACCCTAACACTATCCTAGGGCTGATGCTAACCCTAACCCTAACCCTAACACTATCCTAGGGCTGATGCTAACCCTGTCCCTAACCCTAACACTCTCCTAGGGCTGAGGCTAACCCTAACCCTAACACTATCCTAGGGCTGATGCTAAACCTAACTCTAACACTCTCCTTGGGCTGATGCTAACCCTAACACTAACCCTAACACTATCCTAGGCCTGATGCTAACCCTAACCCTAACCCTAACACTATCCTAGGGCAGATGCTAACCCTAACGCTAACCCTAACACTATCCTTCAACTGATGCTAACCCTAACCGTACCCTAACACTATCCTAGGCCTGATGATAACCCTAACCCTAACCCTGACACTATCCTAGGGCTGATGCTAACCCTAACCCTAACACTATCCTAGGGCTGATGCTAACCCTAACCCTAACCCTAACATGATCCTAGGCCTGATGCTAACCCTAACCCTAACACTATCCTAGGCCTGATGATAACCCTAACCCTAACCCTGACACTATCCTAGGGCTGATGCTAACCCTAACCCTAACACTATCCTAGGGCTGATGCTAACCCTAACCCTAACCCTAACACTATCCTAGGGCTGATGCTAACCCTAACGCTAACCCTAACACTATCCTTGAACTCATGCTAACCCTAACCCTAACCATAACACTATCCTAGGCCTGATGATAACCCTAACCCTAACCCTAACACTATCCTAGGGTTTATGTTAACCATAACAGTAACACTATCCTAGGGCTGATGCTAACCCTAACCCTAACACTATCCTAGGGCTGATGCTAACCCTAACCCTAACCCTAACACTATCCTAGGGCTGATGCTAACCCTAACCCTAACACTATCCTAGGCCTGATGATAACCCTAACCCTAACCCTGACACTATCCTAGGGCTCATGCTAACCCTAAACCTAACACTATCCTAGGGCTGATGCTAACCCTAACCCTAACCCTAACACTATCCTAGGGCTGATGCTAACCCTATCCCTAACCCTGACACTCTCCTAGGGCTGAGGCTAACCCTAACCCTAACACTATCCTAGGGCTGATGCTAACCCTAACCCTAACCCTAACACTATCCTAGGGTTTATGTTAACCCTAACCCTAACACTATCCTAGGGCTGATGCTAACCCTAACACTATCCTAGGGCGGATGCTAACCCTAACCCTAACCCTAACACTATCCTAGGGATGATGATAACCCTAACCCTAACTCTAACACTATCTTAGGACTGAGGCTAAACCTAACCCTAACACTATCCTACGGCTGATGCTAACCCTAACCCTAACACTAACACTATGCTAGGGCTGATGCTAACCCTAACCATAACACTATCCTAGGCCTGATGCTAACCCTAACCCTAACCCTAACACTATCCTAGGGCTGATGCTAACCCTAACCCTAACACTATCCTAGGCCTGATGCTAACCCTAACCCTAACACTATCCTAGGGCTGATGCTAAACCTAACCGTAACCCTAACACTATCCTAGGCCTGATGCTAACCCTATCCCTAACACTAACACTCTCCTAGGGCTGAGGCTAACCCTAACCCTAATACTATCCTACGGCTGATCCTAACCCTAACCCTAACCCTAACACTATCCTAGGGCTGATGCTAACCCTAACACTAACACTATCCTAGGGCTGATGCTAACCCTAACCCTAACCCTAACACTCTCCAAGGCCTGATGCTAACCCTAACCATAACCCTAACACTATCCTAGGGCTGATGCTAACCCTAACCCTAACACTATCCTAGGGCTGATGCTAACCCTAACCCTAACCCTAACACTATCCTAGGGCTGATGCTAACCCTAACCCTAACAGTATCCTAGGCCTGATGATAACCCTAAACCTAACCGTAACACTATCCTAGGGCAGATGCTAACCCTAACCCTAACACTATCCTAGAGCTGATGCTAACCCTAACCCTAACACTATCCTAGGGCTTATGCTAACCCTAACCCTAACACTATCCTCGGCCTGATGATAACCCTAACCCTAACCCTGACACTATCCTAGGGCTCATGCTAACCCTAACCCTAACACTATCCTAGGGCTGATGCTAACCCTAACCCTAACCCTAACACTATCCTAGGGCTCATGCTAACCCTGTCCCTAACCCTAACACTCTCCTAGGGCTGAGGCTAACCCTAACCCTAACACTATCCTAGGGCTTATGCTAACCCTAACCCTAACACTATCCTTGGGCTGATGCAAACCCTAACCCTAACCCTAACAGTATCCTAGGGCAGATGCTAACCCTAACGCTAACCCTAACACTATCCTTGAACTGATGCTAACCCTAACCTTACCCTAACACTATCCTAGGCCTGATGATAACCTTAACCCTTACCCTAACACTATCCTAGGGTTTATGTTAACCCTAACCCTAACACTATCCTAGGGCTGACGCTAACCCTAACCCTAACCCTAACACTATCCTAGGGCGGATGCTAACCCTAACGCTAACCCTAACACTATCCTTGAATTGATGCTAACCCTCACCTTACCCTAACACTATCCTAGGCCTGATGATAACCCTATCCCTAACCCTAACACTATCCTAGGGTTTATTTTAACCCTAACCCTAACACTATCCTAGGGCTGGTGCTAACCCTAACCCTAACCCTATCACTATCCTAGGGCGGATGCTAACCCTAACCCTAACCCTAACACTATCCTAGGGCTGATGCTAACCCTAACACTAACACTATCCTAGGGCTGATGCTAACCCTAACCCTAACCCTAACACTCTCCAAGGGCTCATGCTAACCCTAACCCTAACCCTAACACTATCCTAGGGCGGATGCTAACCCTAACCCTAACCCTAACACTATCCTAGGGCTGATGCTAACCCTAACACTAACACTATCCTAGGGCTGATGCTAACCCTAACCCTAACCCTAACACTCTCCAAGGCCTGATGCTAACCCTAACCATAACCCTAACACTATCCTAGGGCTGATGCTAACCCTAACCCTAACACTATCCTAGGGCTGATGCTAACCCTAACCCTAACCCTAACACTATCCTAGGGCTGATGCTAACCCTAACCCTAACACTATCCTAGGCCTGATGATAACCCTAACCCTAACCCTAACACTATCCTAGGGCTGATGCTAACCCCAACCCTAACACTATCCTAGAGCTGATGCTAACCCTAACCCTAACCCTAACACTATCCTAAGTTTGATGCTAACCCTAGCCTTCACACTATCCTAGGCCTGATGATAACCCTAACCCTAACCTTAAAACTATCCTAGGGCTGATGCTAACCCTAACAATAACCCTGACACTATCCTAGAGCTGATGCTAACCCTAACCCTAACACTATCCTAGGCCTGATGATAACCCTAACCCTAACCCTGACACTATCCTAGGGCTCATGCTAACCCTAACCCTAACACTATCCTAGGGCTGATGCTAACCCTAACCCTAACCCTAACACTATCCTAGGGCTGATGCTAACCCTGTCCCTAACCCTAACACTCTCCTAGGGCTGAGGCTAACCCTAACCCTAACACTATCCTAGGGCTGATGCTAAACCTAACTCTAACACTCTCCTTGGGCTGATGCTAACCCTAACACTAACCCTAACACTATCCTAGGCCTGATGCTAACCCTAACCCTAACCCTAACACTATCCTAGGGCAGATGCTAACCCTAACGCTAACCCTAACACTATCCTTGAACTGATGCTAACCCTAACGGTACCCTAACACTATCCTAGGCCTGATGATAACTCTAACCCTAACCCTGACACTATCCTAGGGCTGATGCTAACCCTAACCCTAACACTATCCTAGGGCTGATGCTAACCCTAACCCTAACCCTAACATGATCCTAGGCCTGATGCTAAC